>NW_010433085.1:15563-25464 GCF_000710305.1 Buceros rhinoceros silvestris
TGTCCGACCAGTACGTGAAACTGGAAGAAGAGCGAAGGCATAAACAGAAACTGGAGAAAGACAAGAAAAAGAAAAAACAGAAGAAGGAGAAGCGAGGTAAACATCATCGCCATAACTCTCTGCACACGGAGAGCGAGGAGGATATTGCTCCAGCTCACCACGTCGATATCATCACAGAAGAGATGCCAGAGGTCAGTGGTGTTTTCGGTACTCTGGGCTGTGGGGTTTGTCTGTGTGCTGCTCTGGAGAGATTTCTCCCCAAGAACTGCCAGCCAGGCTGTGGTGTTACAGTTCAAGAGCTCTGATTTCTTTGCAAAGCTGATTAAGAAATGACTGATTGAGACGGTCCTGGGCTGTTCTTTGTCCTTTTGTGCACAAAAAGACAAGAATTGCCACTGAAGCTATTAAAAAAACCCCTCAAAACAAACAATATGCGTCTCTGCTCTAGAGGTAACGCTGTCCAAATAGTCACTTCATTTATTATGCTTTGCTGCTTCACTTGGGCACTAACCCACTGTCTAGTCAGCAGGTTTGCAGCCGGTGGTAATTAATTGCGCATGCTAATGATGTAATCTGTATTTCTTCCTAAAATTTCCTTTAATCAAAACCAAACAGCAGCAATTCAAATCCTGCAGTTTATGAAGAATGATTTTTCTGTTCTAAATTAATCCTGTAACTAGATGCCGCATTCAAGCACATTGTTCCTCTCCCTCGCTGTGCCCGGCTGCAGGCCTGGCCCCTTCCAGGGTTAACAGTCCTAGAAACTGCTCTGGGGGGTGTAAACTTCAGTTCTGAAACAGCCTGGGGTTTGCCGCTTCAGCGGATGGTCTCTCTCTCCTGCAGAACGCTTTGCCCAGTGATGAAGATGACAAAGATCCCAATGACCCGTATAAGGCGCTTGATATCGATCTGGATAAGTAAGTGGCAGTTTTGTGTGTGTTTGCTGGATTGCTGCCGGAATGCACGAGGGCAGGTCTGGGGCTCAACGGGCAAAGGCGCCATGTACAGTCCACGAGGAGGAAAGACTAAGTCCCTCACCGTGTCTTGGATGTCACCTTAGACGATCATCCGGGCTTGGGTTCCCTCCACAGCACAGATGACAAAGTTGAGCTGCTGAGGTATCGGGGGCTGGGGAGAGGCAGGGGAGTCATTTTGAGTGACTGAATGGAGTCTGAAAACACAGGCCCTGTAGCTGGGATCAGGTGTGAGAGAGTTAGTCTGAGCTTTTGGGCGTACCAGGATCTCTCTGATCTGACCTGTGTTCATCTGTGTTTGTCCCGGAACCCCTGCACTCGTGGCAAGCCTGTATGCTCTGCTTTGTGGCCATTTGACCAGTAACAGCCTGCTCGTAGTGTCACCATTGCCCTGTGGACATTCAGTGTGGTTCCAGTGTTGAAAAATGTTCTTCTAACGTGACTGAGTGAGCTGCATATCATAACTTTGACCAAGGCTGGTCCCCAGTCAGCTCCCGGAATAATTTCCAGGCTGCAGCTCAGCAGCCCCCGGTCCCTGCATGTTGCTTGGCAGTGAGCAGTGGGCTGGGCAGAGTTGCACAGGGAGATAATTCTTTAGTTGCTGTTTTACAAAACCACCACACTAAAAATCATTGATGGACCTCGGATGCCTCCTGTGAAGTTCTGAAGGCTGCGCAGGCCCATGTGTGCACGGGGAGTGTCTCTGTCACCGATCCTTAACTTTCCGCAGGGCTCAGATCTGCAGGGCTCTGCCCCTCAGTACCACACAGAAAAGTGAGGTAGCAGCTCCAAAAAGTGGAAGAACACTTTCTGAAAAACCTGCTTTTTTCATGAGCTGGTCCCATTGCACTGAGTCCGCAGGATAAACTGTAAAAGGAGATTAATTTCTGACTGTAGACCTTGTGTTTGCATGACAAGCCTAGAAAAGGCTGAGCAAAGCAGTCTGCTGGGCTCCAGGAGGCGTCTTTGCACCGTCTCCATCCATCCTCCTCCATCTCACACGAGTCGGTGTGCTCTCCTGCCGTGTTTTCTCATGCCTCTGTCCTCTCTCTCTCTCTCCCTCTCTCTGTGCTTGCACTGCTATGTCTGTGTCACGCTCACACGCAGTCTGGTTTCAGGGAAGACTTCCAGGTAAGAATATATCACCAAGTGCTTGACCTTCTCTGTCAGGTTGCTTGAGTTCGGTGGACAATGTAGATACTCTTGAAATCATTGACCCTCACATGTGAGTCTGCTTCATCACTGACTTCCAGCACCAATCCCAGGTCCTGGGTACATGTGAAAGAGCTTAATGATGAGACCTGTTCACTTACTGTTCGTGCTGATGGGTCTGTCTTGCCCTTCTAGTGTCTGTTTCAAAGTACAGAATGAATTTAGCCTGCTTCTTCCTGCAATATAAGCAAAAAATGAAGGCAAGTGAGACCAGTAGAAATCTTCCTGAACTGATGTTTGCTCAAATGTGAGAATTAGTGTGAAGTAAAAGCTGTAGAAGTAGGAGGAGGCAGTTCCTGCACTTGTCCCTGATGTCTGGACAGTGTTGGACAAGAACGGAGACGTTGCTGTGGTGGTTCTTTTCCTAAGTAATGGATTTGGGATCCAGTGTAAGTCTGAACTATTCCTTCTGCTCTATGGAAACAAGTATCTAAAATTAAACATAAGTTTATAAATGTGATGGTAGAGTACAGATTCATAGTGTAAACTTCCAAAATCAAACAATTTTTTGCTTAAGTAATTCCCTTTTGGGGTGATGAACAACAAACTCAGGCCCTTCAGGGTCTGTTGAACCACGGTCCTTCCAGTGCTCGACTTGCCAGGCTGTTTGCAGAGGGGTAACACTCTCTTTTGTTTTAAGACCCTTAGCAGACAGTGAGAAGCTGCCAGTGCAGAGACACAGAAATGTTGAGACCCTCAAGTCACCAGACTCAGAGGCTGTCCTAGCAGAGAAGAGGAGCAAGAAACCCAAAAAGAAGGAAAAGAAACACAGAGAAAAAGAGAGAGACAAAGGAAAGAAGAAAGAGAAAGAGAAAAAGGTAGTAGAGGAGGAAGAAGAAAAAAAGGTAATTCTCCACGACTTGTAATAGTTAGAAACTGCTGTTAGGGGCCGTATTTATCGTTGCGTTCCATCTGTTGCTTAGGAACAGTTGCATTTGACAGTTCAAACAGCTGAATGTTTCCAGCCTTTATTTTCTTAAATTTTTACAACCATAAGAGCAGGTATTTGAAGATTTCTGTTAATAAATAACATTTCCTTTGCCTAAGGGGTTGGCAGAATTCAGCTCACTGCAACCTACACAAGAGATCTTCCAGGTCTGACTTGGAGCTGAGTTTATTGATATTTTGTCTGTCCTTAAAATGGGGAACTCTACAGCAAAATATCTGGAACTCACCGTTGTTCTGCACCCTGTCCCTGTGTACTTCAGAGTCTTTCCGTTATCAAAGCTGGCAGGAGCTGTCAGTTACTCAGACTTTCAGTATCCTGCTTGCTAACCACTCTGCAGAGCTGCGCTCTTCCCCCGAGGGGCAGCCAGTGTGCTTTGGCTGCGGTAGGTGCTGCGGTACGTGGGGTGATGGACAGTTACTGCCAGCCCTGGAAGCGTGCTCACAGGCTGGAGTTCAGCTTCTGGAACTATTTCCTCCTAAATGTGCTGCAGCATCTGTAGGAGCACTCTGTGGTGATGCGTTTCCATGCAGACTTATGGGTTTAATTTAATTGATGAGATTTGTTTGAAGAATGGTATCAAAACTAATGTAATGGTTTTGTTTTCTCTTGAACTTCAGGGGGAAGACTTGGATTTCTGGCTCTCCACTGATCCACCGCCTGCTTCCACTGCCCAACCACAGGTAGGCATCTTACCAGCTCACAGGGAACCCTTACCCCAAGCTGGGATACGAGTGCTTCGTCACACTGCAGGAGAGGAGGGGGAGAGAGGCTTCCTCTCCTCAGCTCAGTGCTGCACAGCGATGACGTTTTATCTCCCCAGTTTACAGACACTGTAACGGGAAGTTTCAAGCCCATCCCGCCGTGCTGATCAGTGCATAGAAATACAGCTGCAGCACAGGCTTGGTGGCTTTTAGTATTAAATTATTGTATAGTTTTATTTCCTAGTGTGAGCCAGACACTAGGAATATTAATAGATACGAGAGTCATGGTCCGAAAGAAAAAGTCTCCTGAGTTTTGATGGGCGATTTTAGAGGAAGAGCCAGGGGGATGGATTCCTTAGAGGAGATTTTTTGTATCTTGTCCTCGAGTGTTCATATTTGCTGGGTTTTAGAGGTGTAACATGAAAGGCTTGATACAAATGAGTCTAATGTAAATTTTGAAGTAGCAGCTGGGGTGGGGGGCAGTGTCACCGCTAAGGTTTCTCTTGGTGTGGGATTCAGTGGTTTCAACTGCATTCCCTTAGTGTCATAATCCTTCTGCTAATCCGCCCAGAGCGAGCCTGGAGTGGGTGCTGCTGGCGTGGCTGAACCTCAAGAGGTAAAAAAGGAGGAAAGGGAAGAGCGAGATGAGGAGGAGGAGGATGAAGGAAAGGTAGGTGGTTATAGTTGCTGTCACCCTTAGCCGTATTCTCCTGGTGTCTCATATTCCTTAAAAAGAGGCACAGAGGAGTTGCCAACAGCACCTGCTCGGTGCAGGGACCACCTGCATACGGGCTGTTACACACCTGGGGAGCTCTGAACACTTCGTAGTAAGAGCTTGTTTGTTCCACGAGCCAAGGGTCACCAGTTTTAAAGTCGAGTTCCACACAGCTGAAGAGATTTGGCCTTCTGCCGATGGCAGGCTGCTCTGGGTTAAGAGATGTCATCAGAGCGGGGAGCGAGGGGTTTCTGGGGCTCGCCACAGAATGGCGATTGGGCTTTAAGGAATGGGAGCTCCGTTTCGGGTTTCTGCAGCCGTAGGAATCTTTGTTCAGTCCAGAAGGCTGCAGAGAGTGAAAGTCCAGAGGTGGAAGACTGGGAGAGGAGTCATGATGTAATGGCTGGAAATAGAGGGTTTCTTTAAGGGTTTGTCGTAGTTTGGTGTCCTTCTTGGTAGAAATCCTCTAAGCATAAGAAGAAAAAGCACAAGAAAGAGAAAGAAGAGAAATCAAAAGATAAAAAGAAATCCAAAAAGAAGAGTCACCATAGCGAGGAGGAGACAACGGAGTCGGTGCAGAACGGAACACTAGATGATGAACCACTACCAGTGAGTAGCTGTGGGCTGGCAGCCCTGGTCTGGGGAGAGAGCAGGAGCTGAGCTGTCCTGTGGGGAAGGAGAGTGAGCTCTTCTCGGAGGAGTTAGTTGCATTGTGACTGTGATTGCTGTCTTGTTTTTCAGCCTATGTCCAGTTACCGCCTTCTTGCTGAAAATCCTTACATTAAAATGGTGAGTTTTTTGGTGTTCAGATGCAGATGTCTTCTCTTTGTGTTCCCCAGGAACAGAGGGGATGCCCTGGGGGTACAGTGACCTTATGTCGACAGCATTTAACCGAGGAACCCCTTAAACCCCAGGAGGTAGAAACAGAGCAAAGCCCCACTTCCATTCCCTTGGAAGTGCCCCTCAAGTTTTGAAGTTTTTCCTGCTGCTTAGCAGTGCTGTGGCGCTGATCCCCAGCGGGCTTTCCATTATCCTGTAGCTGTAGCAAATTACCACCTTGCTGTCGGCTGTTCTGGAGCTCTGCTCCTTGAAGTTTCTGAGTCTTTCCTGTGATTTTTTTTTTTTTCTCTCCCCCTTGTTTCATTTGCAGACCTACGACATTCAAGGAAACCTCCAGAACGACAGTCAAGTTACTGTCTCTGTTATCTTTGAGAACAAAAGCACTAGCTTCCTTAAGAGCATGGAACTAAATGTCCTGGACTCTCTCAACACTAAAATGCTCCGACCAGAAGGATCCTCAGTACACGACGGGATACCTGTGCCCTTCCAGCTACCCCCTGGTACGCGCAGCTTTGCACAGGCTTCTTGGAGTATGGCTGGTCCTGCCTGCACTGCCCTCCTGTGGGAAGAATCGCTTGAACTTCTGGCTGCTTGCTCTTTTCCAGAGAGACATGTTCCCTCTGCCTGGGTGTCTGCTGGGCTCTCGTCCAGCTCGCTGGGGAGGATGAGCCTTCTTCTAGGGTGGCTGTAAACACGGGTGGTTCTGTACAGCAGGAGCAAAGCCCATCATGTAGGGCTGGGAGTCTGAATGTCCGAGTCCCTTTTGCAGGTGACCGCAGGCTGAAACCAGCGTCACCAGCTACAGGAATGCAAAATTCCTGAGGAGTTTGCTGTGGCATTCAAAATGAATCAAAGCGATAGGTTTGTGAACCACTAGAAAGTTGGTGAACTGTGCCGGATTTATTCCTGCGGTGGTGTTCCACTGTTTGCATGGCAGAGGCCACGTGCAGGGAGAGTTTGTGATAAGTGTGCGCCCGTTTGGACGGGGAGCTGAGCCCTTCAGAGCGTTATACACGGAGGTGCGGGGTAATGGCTTCAGGCACCGTACAGCAGCACTGTCGAATCACTGACTGGCTTTGAATTTCACTTCCTTCTCCAAAGAGTGAGCTGCTGCTCTCCAGAGACCCCGGGGCTAAGTGCTGTAACACTATTAATTCACAGCAGGAGTTGTGCCTGTAACTCTTTCAACTACACAGAAAATTGCAAACTTCCTTCAAAAATACACAGTTTATGAAGTGTAGCTGCTGCTGCTCCGTTTATTCTAACCATGACTTAGATACAGAACCCATTTTCTGACCTGCCTTCTCCCTCTCCTCTCTTCACACCAGGAATCTCTAACGAAGCCCAGTTTGTGTTTACACTTCAGAGTATTGTTATGGCTCAGAAGTTAAAAGGAACGCTGTCCTTTATAGTCAAAGTAAGTGCAGCCTTAACTCTGCTTCTGCTTCCCTTGGGACCGCGAGAGGGAGCTCGACTTGGGGGGAAAGCACTGCTTTAGAGCTTTTTTTTTAGGCATCATTTCATCTCTGCTGCACCAGCCCATTCTGTGATGTGAGAAGTATTTTTACATGACACCTTGTGCAAAGAGCATCCGAATCCTGCGTCAGCATGTCCTAAACTGTCATTCCTGGCAGTGTGTGAGCGCTGCAGCCTGAAACATGCCACATTGTCAGCTAGAAAACCACTGCTGTGGTGCGTCTGCCGGGAAGAGGAGGTCAACCAGCTAGAGGGAGATGCAGCCCAGAGCCTGTTTCTTCTGATCTCCATCGTCCAGAGATCAGTTGGACGCTGCTGCCTGCTGCGAGGCTGGAAAAGTAGTAATAGGAATTAGGTACAGTTGAAAAAGATAGAAACCCAGACCAAGAGTGAGGCTCCTGAAGGCATTGTAGGTATTGACCTCTGTGAGGCTACGTGGGTTTCTAATCTTGCGTCAGGAGAACGGTTAGTGGAGGAGCTGTATGAACGGCTCCAAGGACACGAACGGAATGTGGCTACTTCTGAGCCAGCCGGTATCCCTGTTGTAAGGGTTTCTTACAAACAGCGTACAGTCCCGTCTGCAGTACCCATGAGTCTGGGAGAGCTTCGTGCACTGTTTTGCTTGGGAAATAGTGAAGTGTAAAACCACGTCCCCAAGTGTGAGTTCAAATTCAGTCTGGCCGATGTGTTTCAGCAGAGTGCAGTCAAGCAGTAGCCCGGTCCCTCCAGTCGTGTCCCGTATCGGCTGTAGGTGTGTGTATGGACCCAGCTGCCCCAGGCTGCTCTCCGAGCGGCCTGATGGTTGTCCTCAGAGTGACCCGTCAGGCCCAGCCAGGATGTATCGAAGGGAACCGAGCCCTAAACTCTTTGTTGGTGACTGTTTGTAGGTGGGGGTGGTGCCTCCTCTTGCTGCCTCGGGGCTCCCATTCATCTCCTTTCCTTTGACCTGTTGCAGAATGATGAAGGTTCAACCCATGAAAAACTAGATTTCAAATTGCACTTCAGTTGCGCTTCATACTTGATCACGACGCCTTGCTATAGGTAAGTGCCCTCTAGGGAGCACGACGCCGGTGCTTTTGCCGCCCATGTGAGGCTGAGCTTTGGCTGCAGGCATCTCCGCAGTGTGCTTTGGACTCTGGCTGCTTGCCATCGCTTCGGTTACAGTTCTGTTCTCTTGGGGATCGCCTGGCCACTAAAATACACCCAGCCACTTATTTTGAGTGATTCCAGAGAGGGAGCTGTGTGCCCTGTGTGCTGCAGAGGCCGTGTGGAAGCGGCTCTGGTTGAGATCATTGGGTATTCCAGTGGAGGCTGCAGTATGGTCCCGTATTTGCTGTAAACCCGTTTTCTTAGAGCTTGGTAGGACTTAGGCTTCTGCGCTCTGAGGCGTCTGAAGGTCTGCATGGGGCTGGCGTGGCACTAGATCGCACTGGAATTCCTAGTACAAGTGTTTACTTTCCTTCCTGTTTTGCAGCGACGCTTTTGCCAAGCTCCTGGAGTCCGGGGATCTGCACATGAGCTCTATTAAAGTAGATGGAATTAGCATTTCGTTCCAACATCTACTGGCAAAGATCTGTTTCCATCATCATTTTTCAGGTGAGTCTTCCTCAGTGCAGAACCCCCTATTCTAAATTTCTTGCTGCGCTTGGCAAGTGCAGTGCTCCGTGGCCTCAGCAATGACAAAAGCAGGTGATGTCCAGGGGAAAACAAACTTGGGAGAGGCGTTTTTTCCAGTCTCGTCTCCCGGTGGCTTTCCTCCAGTCCAGTGAGGCATGTGGCAGGTACCATGGGAGCAGCTTGCTTATAGCTGGGGCTCTGCCTGCTCTCTGGAGGGTGTGTTTGATCTTCGGTGTTCCTGCCTCTTTCCCCAGGGCTCCATTTCAGCGAGGGAGAGCCCGAGCTGTTCAAGTTTGGGCTTAATTATTAAACCACAAGTACTGGATGAAGCAAAACAAATGGCAGTTTCATCATGCGCTGGTGAATGCGTTAGGTGTTGCCTCACTGAGAGGTTTTCTGGGGAAGAGATCTACTTTCAGATCAGCATTTCTTGGCCACAAAACATTTGCAGCTTACTTAGAAGACAAATGACTAACCTCGTTATTGTGAAATATCCCAGAGAGCAGCCAGGAGGGGCCAGACACAGACATCATCTTAACCCCGGCTCCCTCCTCCCCTCGCTCAGCAGAGGCGTCTGTTCCTTGAGGCCGGGCAGAGCAGCAGTTCCTCTCCACGGGAAGCAAACCTGATGTCAAAAATCATCCTACTAAACGAAACTCCTGTTTTCTTTCTAGTTGTGGAGCGCGTTGATTCGTGTGCGTCCATGTACAGTCGCTCTATCCAAGGCCATCACGTCTGCCTGCTGGTAAAAAAGGTGAGAGCCTTGTCCTGCTCTGCAGCGAGACCTGAGCGAGGGGAAGCTCCATCGCAGCCTTCCCTGGCTTAGCACCAAGAGGGGAATAGTTTAACTGCTCTGTTTTCACCGTGCTGCCGCCAAGCTCGTACCTCCTGGTGGGAGCTCTGTGGCCCAGCGTGTGCCTGGTGGGTGGTAGCACCGATGGCTTCCCCGAGGTGACCTCGCGGCTAGGCCTGTGTCGCCCCGGTGCCAGAGCTTGGCTGGGAATAGAACGAGCCCCGCTCAGCAGAGGAGCTAATGGGATTCTGTTTGCTCTTTCTTTCCAAGGGAGAGAACTCTGTATCCGTAGATGGGAAATGCAACGATTCCACCCTGCTTAGCAACTTATTGGATGAGATGAAAGAGACATTGTCCAAGTGCTGAACACCCCGTACAAAGTGCTCCACCGACAAGAAACGCGCCTCATGTGTAAAGACGAGCAGACCCGAGTGTTAAGTTTCTCCCTCGTACGCATGTACTATCCTGGGGCACGTGCTTTTCAGTTAACTCCACCATCGTTTGCAGTTCAGACATTTTAAGGCTGTATGTTACCTTTTTATTTCAAAACTTTTTACAAACTGTGGTGTTAACCCTTTCTAGCCCAAAGAGATCCTGGTGACATGACTGGAGGAGGGAGGGGCG
>NW_010433085.1:25596-26181 GCF_000710305.1 Buceros rhinoceros silvestris
GGCAGGCGGACGCTGTTTATTCGGCAGCTCCCGGTGATCCCACACCCTGCCGGCTGCGTGGGTCGGTGGGCTGAGCAGAACTTCAACAGCAGCACAGAGCCTGTTGCTTGTGCTCGTTGCCAGGGAAGGTTGACGTGATCCGCAGCCGAGGACTGTGTCTCCGGGGCTGCTGCAGGTGATGTATATTTCTAGCAGAGGCTGGTGCTGGACCTGAAGGCCTCTTTTTTTGTTTTGTTTTTATATATGATTTATTATTATTATTATTATCTCAAGATCTGTTGTGATCAGCATATAAACATCCTCCATCTCCTTGAGCGAATCCCAGTGAGCCCTGTGAGAACTGGGGTGTTTGAGTTTCTGTTTATAGTAGTTGCCTCGAGCCTTAACCTTCTTTTAGTGACAGCTGAGAGTAGAGTGAGCGCGTGGAACAGGCTGACGCGTTGCTGTTCGGTTCTCTGCTCCCGTTGCCCGCCCCCGCAGACGGAGCCTGTCCTGCCTCTGCCCTTGGAGCAGTCTCTGCTGATGTGTTTTGTGAGTCCACTTCAGTTTCACATTCCTGAAAGGTTACAAACTGGAAATCCAAAG
>NW_010433085.1:26419-26645 GCF_000710305.1 Buceros rhinoceros silvestris
CCCTGCTGATGCAGCCCTGTCCCCTCCCTCTGCGCTGTGCAGTCAGAGCTGTGCTGTCGCTGGGTCCCTGCGGCAGAGCTCTCCCCGCCTGGGGAGGAGCGGGTGAGGACCTGCCGGCTTGTGCCTGTGCCAGGTTTCTCCAGAGGGAGGAAGGGGGGAGTCCGTGGGGTGGAGCCCGTCCTGCACCGTTCAAATCTGGTGGAATCACTGTCTGGAAGGGATGTCA
>NW_010433085.1:26941-27271 GCF_000710305.1 Buceros rhinoceros silvestris
CACGCTCGAACTGTTGGGCTTCGAGGCCCAGGTCAAGAGCCGGGGGTTCCTGTTACCCAAGGGGTGCCCAGGAAGGAGCTGGGGTTCTACACTCCTCCAGCCCCACCACCGCCCCGGGGCCAGCACCCCATGCCGCTGCCAGCCCCTCCGCGGGGAGCAGGGGTGGTCGTGCCTGGCGGGTGCCTGCCCTGTTCTCTGGGCCTGTTCGTGCTCTGCGCTCGCCCCACGGAGGCTCCGTTTCACCACTCGTGTTCCAAGGGCACTTGTGCGCTGCGGGAGCTGGTTGGCAGCGGCTTCACGGCTGGGGGCGGGGGGTGTTGGCTGTGGCGC
>NW_010433086.1:0-1503 GCF_000710305.1 Buceros rhinoceros silvestris
TATATATTATTACAGCACATGCCTGTAAGCCTTTGTGGGATTCCTGCATTCACCTCCCCAGTCCCTGCACAACATGCAGATACGACGCAAATGGGGTTTAGCACTTGTATCTACCAAAGAGCTGCCCCATGCTAATAAGCAGTTTTCTGAAAACCTCGGGTCATGGTGGCACAGGTATTAACGTTGATAACTGCAATGATAAGAAGACTTGGCTTAGCTTCTGCACAGCCCTGTTTGCCGGCAGGGTTTTAAGATGAAGGGATGTGAAGAAGCATGCTTGCAGTGTACCTGGAATCAGGGAGCCAAGCGTTTTCTGCCTGGTCACAATGTGGGGACAGGTTTCCAAGATGTCTGCCTTTCACGCTGTACCTTCAAAGGCATTAACCCACCAGAGACAGAGTCTTCTCCTGCAAGACAGACCCTTGCTCCATCAGCTGGCGTGAAGCAGCTGGTATATTTGCTTGCATAAGGTCCTGTGCCCCAAGGGACAACTAGGATTTCTGTCAAAATTCCCTGGAAAAACCTGTCTTGCTCCTCTCCAGCAGAAGCCATCTTACATCACATGTAAATCTACAGCTCCTTCCCTCATCATTCTTGATACGATGAGGAGAAAAGACCTTCCTCGTTGTGCTGATTCACCTGGCTAAAGCACTCAGGAGAGAGCTCCTGGGCACAGCCCAGAAAACTAAGTGTGTCCTGGGACATCTTGGCACCAACGTCAATGTGGTGGGACCATACTGCTGCGGTGTGTTCCTCAAGGACAGCAACGTCCGCCCTGCTTGTGGGACCTTGGTTTGACTTATTTACCTTTCCCACTTTCTTCCTGGTAAGCTGGAAGGCTTAACTCGCTGTCTGACAGCCTCTGGAGGGCTCCGTTTAAAGTCACTGGAATGAATTCGCCCGATCGGTGTCAGCCGAGCTAATGGCCCGGGCATGAAGCAGCCAGTTACTTGGAGATTTTTTGGCTCTGGGAGAGGTTAAGTGAGGACAGTGCTGAGAGCTGCACTGAGATTTGGCAGCCCCAAAGGGGAAGTCTGTCTCAAAGAGCAACCGCCTGTTTTCAGCTGAAAGTGTATTTCCTCTGAAAGTAAAGGTTGAACTTAATTTAAAGAGGAGCTTTAGCAGCCTGGAAAATAAAATTTTATTTTAGCAGCGGGAAAAAAACTTGCTTCTCTTTCCTGCCTCTTCAAATGCCATTTTTTCTATCATTGTCTTCTCTCCTGTCATTGTAACAGCTCCCAGTCTGGTCTAACAGAGATTTTTTTTCACTGTCAGCACACCAGTCATCCAGAACTTCCAGTTACCAGGAAGAGCTTCCAGTATTTCTCACTAAGTTCCAGGGAAGCATTTCACCAGAATACCTCCTGAGCTTTCAGATCGTGTTCCTCCTTCTTATGCAGAGGAATAACAATTCCTACTTCATAAGGTTGTTGTAAAAAAAAAAAAAAAAAAAGAAAGAACAACAAAACATGGGGTAATCGTAGCCTGTGGAAACTGGAAACC
>NW_010433086.1:1537-2040 GCF_000710305.1 Buceros rhinoceros silvestris
GAAAAAAAAAAAAAAAAAAAGAAAGTACAACAAAACAGGGGGTAATCGTAGCCTGTGGTAACTGGAAACCTACCTGCCGTGGTGATAAACAAGTTTTGAGTTGGGATAGTTTAAATTGTTGTATTTCACTGGGGGGATGAAAGGCAACGCAGCTGATCTGCTTGCACAGAGTCACACATGTGGCAGAGTGTGGGACATAAACCCGTCTGGAGTAACCAGCAGAAGGAGGCAGAAAGGGGTAAGTGGGGAAAGGAGATGACAGGTTTTTGTATGATCTTGTGCTAAAGCACATAATATCAGGTACTGTCAGATCCAGGATATCACACAAGGGGCAGATAAATCCGGCAGCCTTTGCTGGAACCTGCACTGCTCAAGGTTCTGGACGTAGCATCACCAAGGACTCCAGAGCACATGTAGGACAACAAGAAGAAGCTTTTTAAGGAATTTCTCAATATAGAAAAGCTGACACACCAAAAAAAAAAAAAAAAAGGAGAGGGGAGAAG
>NW_010433086.1:2157-6292 GCF_000710305.1 Buceros rhinoceros silvestris
TAAAAAAACTGACACACCAAAAAAAAAAAAAAAAAAAGGAGAGAGGAGAAGAGGTAAAAGATTCAGGGTTCGAGGTTTCCCCCGCTCCCTGTATAAATACGTCCAGTTACTCTCTGACATGGCAGGGACAAATGAGGAGATCTTGCCACTGTTGGTGTGTGTCGCTCAGCTCTGCAACTACCGAGACTAACTTCAACTCAGGATGGACATAACGCACGATGACAGCTGGCCTTTGAGATCTGAGACAAGCAAACCTCTCTGAATCTCATTAAGACCGCGGTTTGGCCACTCGGCAGTGATTATTTTCAGACGCAAAGGTTGGAGCCCGAGGCAGGTCATGGCGACCGTCTCATCAGCCTGCTAGTGACTCAGCTCTGCTTTCCTGACTGGGCTGGACCGCTTTGTAGCAAAACATCCAGCTTGATTTAAGGTGTAGGGATGGGAGTCAGCAGATCAAACACAGACGGCTCTATCAGCCTCAGAGCAGGTTGTTTCCACTGTCAATGCAGAGAAACAGCCGTGTTCAGATCACGGGTTGTTTATCCCAAATAAGGCGAAATTAATCACACATTGAGGTGCCTGATGTTTTCCAGGGATTAAGAGGGACACTGTCAATGGTGAGCTCAGAGGTGACATCTGAACGGTAAACATCAAGAGTGCAATTTAGCTGCTTGAACAATGTCATCTGAGGAAGAGAAGTCACCTAAATGTTGTCCACCCAGTTCCACACGTAATTTCCCAAAAGTGCATGGTTTCCTAGGGATTGCAGGAGGGTCAAGCATTCTCTGGAAGCGCTGGACAGCTGGAAGGAAACGCTGGCTGCGAGCTGGACAGCTGGGTTTGAAGCACTGTCCTGTTGGATTCCACAGCTCCAAGGATTTTGGAAGGCAGGTCCAGTCTGCCCTTGCCTCCAGCCAATTCCCCGCCATCCCCTTGGCCTCCCTCGCCAAGGACAGCATGTAGGGAAACAGCTTTCCTACGTGAGTGCAACCAACAGGGCAGGTGGAGCTTTTCAGTGGAGATCCCTTGTCTTGGGTAGGGACATGAACCACTGCAGCAGGATTATGAGAGAAGGAAAAGCAAAGCTCTGTCCCTTTGCTCCCTTTTTCAAAGTAGTTTTTATAGTCCAGAATGCCTTTTCAGGGGAACATACCACGTTAGGGACCAGGAATACCTTCAAATCTCTTCCCTGATCCTTCTGTGCCTAGGAAGAGAGAAGAGCATTCCTTTTCTAGGGTGTACATCTGCAACTCCAAGGAGGCCTAACCCTAAGACCTTGCTGCGTCCTGAAAATATAGGGTGAAATCACTTGGCTTCTGGTAGTTGTGAAGGCCGGACTAGATTATCAGATGTCCCTCTCTGGCCTGTAAATCTGTCTGTGATAACTCAAAAAACAGGGCTCCAAGGGGGGCCAGCGATCCCATGCCTTCCACTGTTACCTGTTAACTGACGGGTCTGTCTTTCAGCGCTGATGTGCAAAGACATGTCTGAGCCTGTCCCACGCCACCTGTCATCCAGGATATCAGTTATAACAATAAAAAAGAACTATTGTCTTTCTTTGATCTAAATGAGAGACAGAAATATTGTAATCACAGCATTTTGCCCCAAACCTGCCCATTGGTTTTAGGCCCTGGGAAACGCTCAGGTTGATAAGGGAGGTTATAAATCTTCACATCCACAAGAGCGCTGGATGTGGCTGATAAAGTATTGATCTTCCCTTTTGCCTCAAAGCACTCCAGTGTCCCAACACCAAGAGGAATTCACGGCTGTGCCTCCTGGGAGGACATGAGTCACCTCCATCCAGCCCCGAGTGAGTGACTTCAGGGCACAAGAAGGCTTTTCCAGGCACAACTTCTTCTGGGGACTTCCTCAGGTCTGACCAAGGCAGCTCCTGTCTTGGGTCTGTCTTGGATATGGGGTCTGTGGGTCTAGCCTGAGATGTGGGCTTCCTTCAACAGCAGCATGCCAAGCCTAAATCCCAATGGGATGATTCCCAGAAAACAGCTGCTGAGCACATCTGGGCAGCGTTGGATGGTGCTGGTTACTGCAGGGCTGAAGAGGTTTGTGGCTGCACTGTTTAGGAAGGCCTTCAAGTTTTGTCAGAGGGCTGTGCAAGCCTATCTCCATGGTTTGTGTGATCACACCCTGCTGTCAGGGTGAGCCACATCAGGCAGTATGAGTGAGGAAGGAGAGACGGAAGCATTCTTAGTGTCGTCCCGCTTCATCTCTCCAGTGAATTCAGGGAGAGAAGCATTACCTTTGGGTTCGTTGCCTTGCATTTCGTCCTTCAACCTCTTCGACTCCCCTTTCACTCTTCACTGCTCTCCTTGGCCCCTGACATTCCTGTCCATCTAGGAAGCTGTTGATGTTGTTGCTCTATTTCTCCTCACTGCCTTCCAGGTTGGGAGTGAAGTTGAGATTCTGCTCTTCTTGCTGGATAAAGAGGCTTTCCTGAAATTTCTCTGTGAATTTCATTAATTCTCATTTCATTTCAATTCATTTCTTTGAATGCTCATGAAATCAAGCAAGTCTGAGCAATCCCATCACTCCTTCAGCTTGAGAATTGTCTACCCATCCCTGAGAATTAACATCCCGTTGCTCTGTAACCGAAGGTTTCTGCGATTTGCCTGTGAATTTGAATGCTCACACATACACAAAGTTTTACTTTTTTCCCTTGGGGAAAACGAAAACAAGCAACTTCATTTCTGCTTAAATTCACTTGAATCAGTTTGTTTTGTTTTGTTTTTAAGCAGAAAGGAAGCATTTTGCTTGGGTCACGCTGACCTCATTCTCTGCCTGTTTTTATTGCACAAAGGCTTCATAAAAATGCTGTCCAACATCCTAGATTTTTTCTGCTGCGAAGCAACTTCCCATATGGACAACATCTTCCGCGGTATGCCCTGGACCTTGATTCTCATCATGCTCATGTTCACCCAGTGAAAGAAGGGACTGCAGTGTCTGGCCAGGGGGAGACAGGAACCTGATACAACTAAACCAGAACACAGATGGTGACTGCTTAGGAAGACTCAGGTTGATTCTTATGGAAAAACACCACCAGCCCCTCAAAAACATGAAGAAAAAAAAAAACCAAACCAAACACAAACCCCAGAAAATTTATTAAATTCAGGAATTTGGAAATAGTTCCTTTGGGTCTTTGCAGAGGTGTGTTCTGAGGGAGGGATCAGTATTCTGGAAAATGCTAATAATTCAGTTTGGCTCTGACTTATTTGGGAAGAAAACAATGGGGCTCGCAGTTCTTGTTTTGACTAGCTGTAGCACAGCCCCACATCCAGCACCTTCTCCACACCTTCTGGGAACTGAGCAAGCCACATCTTTCACGAGAAGTGCATCGCCCCCATGCCCAGGATTTTCAGGGGCTGCCTCCTCTGCCGGTGGGTGGAAGAGATGGAGCAGACAGGCAGTTTGAGGAAAGGCCTGCAAGAAAAATGGGGAGAGAAGATCTTTGCTGAGCTTCTAAAGCCAAAAGAGGAAACATGGGAGTGGATTTCCTTGTATACGAAAGGGAAAGTGTAAGATGAAATTAGTGTGAACAGCTGAAGCGTGCAGCAATGATGCATTCTCGTGTCAAGATGATGCGAGAGGCGTGAGTCACAAGCTGTCCCCATCTCTACCTTGGAGGGACGAAGAGCAGCATCGCAGCCTGCAGTGCAGTCTACTGGAAATAATCTTTTCTGGACAAAAGGCATTGTTGGAAGAGACTGCCATTTCCAAATGCCAGCGTGTGGAAGCGTGCAAAGAATGACAGTCACAGGAACTGATATTTGAACAAGAAAAACAGTGCTAAGTGCTATATTTGGGCATGGTTATTGCTGTGTTTATTATTGTTTTCATCACGGGAATTACAGTCCTGGTTGGAGACCGTGCCTGAGTTCAGATCTCCTTTTAGCAAGGGCTGTCTACAAACATTGCAAGAGACAGACCCTTCTCTCAGGACAAAAATAAACAATGCTGTTAAAAATACTCCTTTTTAGTAAGAGCAAGGTTGCCCTGGCTGTACAAGCAGAGTTGACTTCAGGGTATGCAGGAAAGCTGTGCTAAGTGCAGCCCACATCATCTAGCTGAGAGATAGCTCCTCTTCTCAAGGCGTTTCACCTCCCAGTAGACAAGAGGTGGA
>NW_010433086.1:6456-29915 GCF_000710305.1 Buceros rhinoceros silvestris
AAGAAACTAGTCCCAAAACCTAGAAGATCATCCAAACCACAGCTTCCTAGTTCAGAACAGTGGAAAACTAAACTGGAGCTTGGTGGTAGGAGGGATTGATAATAGAAACCAGTGCCTGGGCTACTTGATCCAGAAGAAATCACCTTTTAAAATCAAGCCTTCAAGGCAAGACCCATCTGGCTGGCCTGGTCTCCTAAGAGATGCCCATAGCAGAGCAGGGGTTGGCTCCATGTCAATCACAGCCCCTAAAATGCTGTTTAGAGTTAGTTAAGAGTTAGTGCTTTTACAGATTATTTTGAAGTATCACCTTTTAAAATCAAGCCTTCAAGGCAAGACCCATCTGGCTGGCCTGGTCTCCTAAGAGATGCCCATAGCAGAGCAGGGGTTGGCTCCATGTCAATCACAGCCCCTAAAATGCAGACGAGTTAGTGCTTTTACAGATTATTTTGAAGTAGGCATCTGTTTTCTAGGGCACCAGAGTAGTAGGGTGCATGGGAGACCCTGACTGCCTAAAAGGACACAGGGACAGGACTCAACTGACTAAACACAAGCATTATGTGTCATTATTTTCACCTAATAGTTTCCCAGCAGGTGTCCAGCTGCTGCTCCCCAAAGGCATGGAGCTCTCATAGACCTGTGTCACATGTGCCTGGCCCATGTGGAAACATCTCAAGGGACACCAGCACCATCTGTTTAAACCACAGATCTTCTCTGCGTGCAGGTTTCTCCACGTGAGGTGGACGTTTGACCTCATGTTACAATCAGTTGAGACCTAGGGCTCTACCTAAGTGCCCCCTTGAAGGTGCCTAGAGCCAGTTGAGATGCTCTAGCTTACCCGAAACATCTAAGCAGCATAAATAGATAAGACATAAGTCCTTGAGGAAATTTATTCCCTTCTGGAGTGGCAACAGGAAGACAGAAGGTTCCATAGGGCCTTATATGTGGCACCGGGCACCTCTGTTGGGAAACTGAATCATGTACCTAACCTCTGAGATAAATCCCAGCTATCCAGTGTAGTCTTCCTTAAAAATACTTCAGTTGAGTCTTGCTATTAGAAAAAAAATCAAAATGAGCTCATCTGTTCTTGTAACTGTTTTTCAGCAGCATCCCAAAGAACTTTTCAAAGGAAAACAAGCTGTTTCACGGATGAGGAAAATGTGGCACAGAGAGGTGAGCTGAGATGCCTGTGGCCATCCAGAAGGCATAGCTGGGAGCAAAGCCCAGTTCTCTTGACAATCATTCCAAGCCTTAACCATGAGGCAAAACTGTTCATCCCAGCCTCTGATCCGCAGACCCAGCGCAGGAGCTGGTGGAGCCCAGCTGCTGGCTGAAGGCTGCCCTTTTTCCTGTAACCGTAGGCAGAAGATTATCAATTTCTCTAAGCCCTTAAGCTCAGCCTCACTCTTGAACCTACTGGAGAGCAGATGTGCATCTCATGAGTATTTTGGGACCCTCAGAGGAAGGTTTGGAGCACATGACGGTATTACTCTGCTTTGAAGCATGAGGAAGTCCCAGTCTCATTTGCTGCAAGGCTCTGAAACTTCAAAACTTCTCTCTGCCCGTTCCCCCTCCTGGCTTTGTGCATTGATATTCTCCACCATCACACTGCACTGATGTGACTCTGTGCACTGAATTTCAATTAGCGGGTAGGGGGTACGGTCCCCGTACAGAAATCCTTTAGAAGCTGCCTGCTATTGAAGGGCAGTGAACAGATAAATGTGATTGTCTGTGAGTCTGAAAACAAAGGGAATGTGCTGTGATTTTGCGGGAAGCAAGGTACTGTCGGTGGAAACAGGTCAATATAAAAATGACTCTCGGCTGCTGCTTTGAAAAGTCTGGGAGAACTAAGATGAATAAGGAAATCAATTTAGCTAGGAGGGGGAAAAAAGAAGAAGAAAGGAGCTTTATTTTATTAAATTATAGCTGCAGCTTTCTTTCTTTTTTCTAAAGCCATGGGATGCTTGTGAGAGAGGTCAGGATCCTCATTCCTCAAAGCTGATGCACAACAATTCAGAGCAGAGGTTGCCTTTTCACACTGCATTTCTAATCCGCTGCCACCCCTGGGGATTTCAGGACAGGTTCATAATAATGTTCTGACAGAGCCTCTCAGCTTTAACTGGAGCAGCCACTTCTCCCTGGGTGAAGGTCAGTCAGATAAACCCTCCATAAAGATCTGTGGGTGGCTGAGTTTGAATGGAGGTCCCACACCTCGTTGTCTCTGTGGATCCAGCCCTTAGATTCCCACTCTACCACTCCTATGGTATGGAAATCCCTTGAAGAGTTGGGTGTTCAGGGCTGATTGACATGATCTGTTTGGCCTTCAACTACCAATCCCAAAGGCAGCTCTGCTGCCTTGTAGATCACAGAATCACAGAATTGTTTTGACTGGAGGAGACCTTTAAGATCATCAAGCCCAACCGTTAACCCAGCACTGCCAGGTCCCTGCTAAACCACGTCCCTCAGCACCACTTCAACACATCTTTTAAACCCCTCCAGGGATGGGGACTCCACCACTGCCCTGGGCAGCCTGATCCTAGATCCTGGATCACATCCACCAGCTCCACGTGCATGACTTGTACCTGGGACATATTTGAGAGCATGAATCAAGGTCCTGAACTGGGGTGAGACTATTGCCACCTCCAATCCTAAATGCCTTTGATCAGTTCACCTGGAATTGGTGGGTGCAAAAGTAAGGCAGAAAGCTTTGACAGTAGCAAGTCCCACAAGCTCTCATCTCCACCTGCATGTTCTTGAAGAGCTATGATGTTAATTTAATTTTGATGAGAAAGTCAATTTCCCAGCCAGGACAGGAAGCAAGCTATACTTACCCAGACTCAGCTCTGCTTCACATTTCTGTGCCCTCCAAGCCTGTGATTTCAACTTTTCTGCCCAGCAGGCCCTATTCCACAGCCTTCAACCTATCGCCATTCAGTAATGTATCTGTCTCTAAATATCACATCTTTATCTCACACTTTAGTGCAGCCCCCTGGAGTTTTACAGAACTGTTAAATAGTGAGGATGGCTCCTCAGGGAGTGGGGAAGTTGTCCATGCATTGACGGTGCTGTCTGCACCGTGTCCTCCTTTGAGTGTTTCTTAGACTAGCAGAAAGGAAGCTTGTAATGGCAATGCAAAGTGTATGCCCAAACTTCCCAGTTTTCTGCATGGTCCACAGCACTACTGACACCAGCGCTTGAACCAGGACCGGTGCTTGAAACAGAAACCAGGTCAAATGAGGAAGGAACCACAGGACAAGTGTAGAAACCTCCATATTTCCTGCCAAAACACTTCCCTCCTGCCCTTCCTTTCCGCTCTCTCTAGTAGTAACGTTCTTCCTCTGCCTCAAGTATCCCTGCCTTGGCACATCCAGATCCCACTAATGGTCCCCTCTGCCTTGAGGAACTGGCTGAGATAAAATTCAGGAGCTCAGTTCTGCCGGTTGTTCCAGTAGCATAGAGGCATCTAGTACCACTTGAGACACACTTGGGTGCCTCAAATATCTGCAAAGAACTTGCAGATGGGACACAGCACCTGTGGGAGGTCAGGGACAGCTGAAGAAGAACCTTGAAGACACACAAGATAGAGCTCAAGTGGCCCTGGGTATTTATGTGTGGAAGCAGCTTTCCAGATCCTATTGGATAAGCTGAGTAAGGGCAGGATTGACTTGATTGGACATCTGGATCTACAAACATTTGGAGTGCCCAAGGCATTTGGCCAATACTGACATACATGGCACAAGACTACAGAGGACATAGACGCAATAAAATACCTTTAGAATATAGAACCATAGAATAGTTTAGGTTGGAAAAGACCTTTAAGATCATCGAGTCCAACCGTTAACCCAGCACTGCCAAGTCACCACTAAACCATGTCCCTAAGGGCCACATCAACATGTCTTTGAAATCCCTTCAGGGATTTAATCCACCACTGCCCTGGGCAGCCTGTTCCAGGGCTTGACAATCCCTTCAGTGAAAAAACTTTCCTAATATCCAATTTAAACTTCCTCTGGTGCAACCTGGGGCCATTTCCTCTCACCCTTCACTTGTTACTTGGGAAAAGAGACAAACATCCACCTCTCTACGGAAGACGAGACAGGACATATCACAGTGAGGAGGCAGCAAGCATCTACACCTGGGGAGCTGAAAGCTGCCCCAGAACTCCAATGCCTATTTAGGAGCTCAGACAGCAGACACACATGAGGACACCAACACAGTAAGTATGAAAAGGGAGGTCTCCGACTCTGGATGTGAAACCCACCATAGAGTGTAGACATGCATATCTGAGATGCTGTCTACACCCCTTTGGAAACCAGTGGATGAAACAGGCCCTTTTAGGACACAATTCATCCCACTCTGGAGCAAATACCTATAAAAGTTCGAATATCTATAAAAGTTCAGACCCATACCCTAAAATATACAAGTAGCTCTATAGCAGACTCATAAATCCTAGAAATCAGAACAAAACTAATGTGAACCCCCGCTGCTCTTTCTGCCGGTTCCCCCATACTTCTCCACCCCAAACACAGCAGGTAGTATCCATTTTCTTCTGACTCCCGCTTACCTTCTGCATCAAGTTCACATTTCTCACCTTCCCTTCCAGGCAAGGCAGGGTTACAGATCTGCTCTCATTTCTTATCCTTTCCTATCCCCTCAGCTTTTGCTTCAAGAGTAAAGCTACTGCATACCTCCATCTTCATCTTAATTCCTTCCTTGGGACACCCTGCCTGGCATGTCTTCACTCAAACACCTCCTTAAAGCTGACAGTGGGATTGGGTACCTGACACGACCCATAACTGAAAAAAACGGGGAAAAAAATCAATAGAAATTAAGTATGGGTGGGTGCAGAAGATTAGTGTGTGATGTATCACCATTTGAAGGCCTGAAGACCTTCAAGGGGCTAAAGGGGCTGGAGGACAGAGCACCATTTCGTGGATTCTGATTTCGCTTTTAAAATCGCGTGGTGAGAAATATGAATGTGCTGTGGGCTAAATACTAACACTGCAAAGCTCCTTGGGGGTAACTGATCCTTTCAGAAGGGCAGATGACCTGCTGTGATCAGTCAAGTCCTGGTGTCACCTTTCCACCACGTAGCAAACATGGTGTGCCACGTGTTTTGGGTGTTTCCTAGAGAGAGCGACCAGCAACGCTGCTACTGTCTCCCACGGCTTTTGTTTTATTTCAGTGGGGCAACAGCAAAAAAAGGTGAGACCGGGGTTGCAGGGCCAAGTTGTTGCAACAATCTGAAGTCACGTGGCCTTAATGAACCCAAGAGCTTAATGCTAAACTTGTCCTCTAATCATTAACCGTCTTGTAAATAGCATTAATCTGAGTCTCGACGGAATTACTCTGCGAAGGGCTTTGATCGCAGCCTTTTGGGGAACAAAGCCCTTTGGGAGTGATTTTAAAATCACTTTCAGTGCATCAAATACGACGAATCGAAGAGAACCAGCACTTGCCCTTCTTTTCATGGTGCTTCAAAATAGGCCAAAGATTCCTTTAGAGTTGGTCAAATAAAGGAAATTGCAAACACCTGCATTCTCCCTACTTTATTCAAAGTTTTTATTTCCACATGCGCTTACAAGATATTATGTCAACCTTCATTGCCCTATCCAGAGTCAGCTCTTACAGGAACAGACTTCCCAGGGTGTATCAGAAGTTGATGTGAGGCAGAGATAAGTCTCGTAAGAGGTCAGAAAGAGTTCAAAAGAGCACAGCGAGGACAAGGAAGGACCTGTGATACAGAAATGCAAATGCATGAGACTGAACAGAAAGGCATGTGAGAGGCAGCTGTATCCGCTCCCTTTGGACCTCGTGGTAAATAGGAGCAAGGGCAGCAGGAGAAAAGGGGACAGCATGGTCTGGCAACAGCGACTGCGGCTCCTGACTAAACCCGGTTCCATCTGGTCTTCTGGGCCTCTCTGTATCTTTGGTCACATCTTTGCCTCTTACCCTTGGGTCTGTGAATGCTCTGGGGTGAGGGTTTGTTCTTCATCTGTCCAGTGGGGTGTCAACAGTGAAGGGTTCCCTGTGCCCCAAGGCCCCCAGTCCTGTGACCACCAGTGGACACAGAAGATGCTATGCTACGGATGCACCAAAATCCCAGTATCTGCCTCTTGTAATTCTGCAATTCATTGCCAAATCTCTCTGTGGCTCTGGCTGGCGTTTACACTATGGATCACGCCTTCAGCCTAGGTGACACGCAGCTGACTGGAAATAAGGATTCAAGGCACCACTGGCTCAGGGTAGCTGTGGCTCTGTGGAGTGCACAGCACATTAACCAAGAATTTCCTCAGCTTCTTGGGCAGGTTTTGCAACTGACCTCAGGTCCCACAGCTTCACTGAGAAGGTCAGAGAGGGTCCCACAGCCTGAGTTCACTGGGATGTGCTTTCTTCAATGAGAATGACGAGGAGATAGCAAAGTCTGGAGGCCTCAAGCTGAAGGTCTCCCATTTCTCTAAGCCCTGCACTGCTGAAACAACAGTCAGGGCACTTCTGTTTCTGAAAGGCCAAGAGTGTTTGGTGACTTCACCCAAGGAACAACATAAACACTGACTTTCAGGAAGTGCTGGTGGGGTCTGATGAGGATGGAGCACCACTCCCTTCAGCATGGACTCTGCTGGCTTCTTCCTCTTGCAGTGAGGAGCACGTGCCCAGAGCATCATCAGAGCCTAGACGTCCCCATGGATGTGGTCTCGGGGCTTTTGGTGTGGGTACCACGTCTCTTTTAAGGCCATTCTTGTCTTCAGAAGTAGCTGCTTGACTCTGGGATCTGTCAAATAACACTAATAATTACAATAGGAAAGATGCCATCATGGCCCACCTCAATAAAGTTGTTCTCTACACACCAGAAAGTTCAGTTGAGAAGAAACGCCACCGAGATTTTTACCAAACCACAGCATCAGATTTGGGATTTCTGAGAGGTTAAAGATTATGAAAAGCTTTTCTCAAGACCTTGGGAAACTGGAGAAAAGGTTCATGAAAGGTTCATTTCTGGCACAGGACCATTTCATCGGGACGTTCCTCTTAAATTTGTTCATCTACCTTTCCACCACCTCTCTTTATGTTTCACGCACATACCCCTCCGGGACAAAACATGTTCTCAAGGGCTAAAAAGTTTTTTTATCCCAGACCAAAGGGATGTAAAAAAAAAAAAAAAATCAAGTGACAAAGATGATCACAAAGTGAGTCATGCTGCAAAAGGACGCACCTGAAAGGAAACCTGAAGCAACAACTTCCTCCTTGCTGCAGGCTGCAATGTGCTGCCCCATACGAGTTGAGAGAGGCAAGTGAGTGTGTTCTTTCTGCTGCACATCCAGGGTTCAAACCAAAGTCCCAGACTCCCCCAGTGCTCCCACCCTCCATTTCCCCAGCCTGGGCTGCCCTTACAGGAGAAAAAACAAATTACCTTTTGCCCTGCTTCAGCACGGGCAAGAAAAAGCTTTGTACCAAAAAACACGTGAAGTTGCAAGTGTCAGCAAACTCGGACCACAGGCACAGTTCACACAGTGAAGTGAAACTTGCTCAGCTTCAGCAGATCGGGTGAAAACCGATCTGCTTCGCTTGAAGTCGTCAGACAGACCTTTTCTCTTCACTGACGCAGGAGAGGAGAAATCATCTTCTCTGTTTACCCAGTCCTCTGCTTGTCTATACAAAGCCCTGCATCACCGTAACTCAGATGAGCTCATGAGGAAAACCTGGAATTTAAAAGAAGAGAAAAGGTCTTTTAAAAAAAAAAACAACAAAAAACAACCTTGGGGTTTTGGTTTTTATATGGGTTTGGGGTTTGGTTTTTTTTTTCTTAGCCCCATGTGGTTTCTGACACCCCACCAAGCCACCTGGAACCGAGGCAGCTCAGCCTGAATGCAGAGCAGCAGGGCCTCATGGGTCCTTGGTTTCTCTTCTACCCCCCAAGATTTTCCCCTTCTACTTATCTGAAAAATCTCCCACCAATAAAATGGGCAAAAATAAGGAAGAAAAATAAAAAACTGCATTAATTTCAGCATGTGGTGGCTACTAAAAGATGCCTCAATGCTAGCTTTTAAAAACATGATGTTTCCAAATGTTTTTTTCCTCTGCAGCCATTTGCTGAATTCAGGCAGGATCCACAGCGACCTTTGGCTCATCCGAAGCTGTGCTTCATGCCAAGAGCCCAAGTCCTGAGCTTCGAAGTCACTGGGAGAACAAAGCCCTCAGCATCACCCAGCCCTAATCCATATATTGCAAGATTACTTCTGGTAAGAAAATTATCAGAGGTGGAAACGGGTCGCCCCCCACTGCCATCCCCCTGCGAGGCAATGATTGCTTTTTCATGTAGCTGAAGCTGTGAAGAAAGAGGACGGTTTAAGTTCCAGGACCGTAGGTCATGTTTGAGCGTGTCGCCTCACTCTTCCTTTCCATCCTTAGGCAATTGCCACAGTTCTGCCTTGATTTGTCAAACAAGCTGAATATCGGCATTTAACCCAAAGCCACGGTTTGCTCTTAGCACCAATCAGCTTCTTTCAGAGAGCTGCCACCAGCTTCCAACATCTTTTGCCTTAATATTTACTTCAGTGTGGTGCTGAGGCACATGGTTTAGTGGTGAGCTGGCAGTGCTGGGTGAATGCTGGGACTTGATGAGCTTCAAAGTCTTTCCAACTAAAATGATTCTGTGAGTCCATGAGCCTGTCAATCTTTTTCTTCTACTGATATTTCCTGGCTCTGCATCTCCACGTGACTCAGAGGTTTCCCAGACCCTGACCCTGCAGTGACATCAGATCCGAGAGCTGGAATTAATAAATATCACCCACCCGTTATGTCAAAGTGTAAACGCGGGGGTGGCAGGGAGGGTTGTTTGGCTCTTTTTTAGAGTGAGAACGTTGAGTTCCTCTGAATCCATATTTGGACCTGAGCTGCAGCGCGGCTGCTGTGAGGAATCAGTACGACCGTGATGACCAAAGGGCAGAAAGTGGAACATTCTGCTTTATTTTGGTCCCTGTTATCTCAAGAGACAACAAGTATGTACAAAGCAAACTGTGCTGCAAAACACCTGGTGCAGACAGAAGGCGAAAGTCCAGCAGAGCTTCGAGGTGATTTGCATGTCCTGAAGTCACCTCTGAGAATGACTTCACCTCCATGAGACTTGGCAACGTGAAAAAAAAAAAAAAGAAAGAAAGAAAAGAAACAGTTCAGGTATTTGAGACATGCCTAACATCTGCTGGCTCAAGCCAGCGTGAGTAACTGTGTAAATACATCTGCTTCCCCTGCTTGATGCTGCGCGTTAAACAGTTCATGTATTTGAGACATGCCTAACATCTGCTGGCTCAAGCCAGCGTGAGTAACTGTGTAAATACATCTGCTTCCCCTGCTTGATGCTGCGCGTTCACTTTTTCCTTGAAAAAGAAGCATTTATCTCGTTCTGCAGGAGCAAGGCGAAGCCAGCACTGCTGCAGCGTGCCGGTGGCAACGCTGTTTACAGCAGGACTCAGCACAGCAAGATTCTGCAGGAGCAAGGCGAAGTCAGCACTGCTGCAGCGTGCCGGTGGCGACGCTGTTTACAGCAGGACTCAGCACAGCAAGTTTTGCACCAGCCCAAACACAGATGATCTGAAATCTTTCACGCTTTTGCAGATTCTCAGTTCCCACTGAGACCCACCTGAAATCACAGCTTTTCTAGAGATTTTTATATACATGTAGTTTTTCTTGCCATGGTTTTCAGGGTCACTGATCTGAAATCCCAGTTCTTTGGCCAGATTTCAGTAGAATCATGGAATCATTTAGGTTGGAAAAGACCTTTAAGATCATCAAGTCCAACTGTTAACCCAGCTCTGCCAAGTCACCACTAAACCATGTCCCGCAGCACCACATTGACATGTCTGTTAAAACCCTCCAGGGAAGGGGACTCCACAATTTGCCTGGGCCAGGGCTTGATGCCTTCACCCCTTTCGGTGAGGTATATTTTTCTAATGTCCAACCCAAACCTCTCCTGGCACAACCTGAGGACGTTTCTTCTTGTCCTGTCCCTTGTGACATGGGAGAAGAGACTGAATCCCACCTCAGTACAACCTCCTTTCAGGTAGCTGTAGAGAGTGATGAGGTCTCCCTTAAGCCTCCTTTTCTCCAGGCTGAAAAACCCCAGGTCCCTCAAGCACTCCTCAAAGGACTTGTTCTCTAGACCTTACATCAGGTTTGTTGCCCTTCTTTGGACACGCTCCAGCACCTCAGTGTCCTTCTTGGAGTGAGGGGCCCAAATCTGAAACTGGTATTCAAGGTGTGACCTCATCAATGCCCAGTACAGGGGGATGATTCCTGCCCTGGTGCTGCTGGCCACACCAGTGCTGGTACAAGCCAGGATGCCATTGGCCTTCTTGGCCACCTGGGCACACTGCTGGCTCTTCTTCAGCCGCTGTTGACCAACAGCCTGTAGCGTTGCAGGGGTTTGTTGTGACCCAAGTGCAGGACCCAGCACTTGGCCTTGTTGAACCTCATACAATTGGCCTTGGCCCATTGATCCAGACTATCCAGATCCCTCAAGCAGATGGACACTCCCACTCAACTTGGTGTCGTCGGCAAACTTACTGAGGGTGCACTCGATCCTCTCATCCAGAGCATTGATAAAGATGTTAAACAGTCCCCAGCACTGAGCCCCCGGGAACACGACTGGTGATCAGCCGCCAACTGAATTTAACTCCATTCACCACCACTCTCGGGGTGCGGCCATCCAGCAGGTTTTTTTATCCAGCAAAGAGGACATTCATCCAAGCCATGGGCAGCCAGTGAAGACCCACTCGTAACCACATCACCTTTTCTTTCCCGGACAAGGGGATCACCTGCCCACTGCAAGTGCTACCTGGGGCCGTGACGTAGCCAGGAGTCACAAGTCTCAGGGACCTGCCAAGCCACAGATAACACATCATCACACCCACACAGGGGGTGAATTATGAGCTGTTAAGGCAAGAAGGCACGAGCCTGTTGAAAACACAAGCAAGGAAACGTTTCTCCTGTTGGTACAGGTGCCAATGAGATTACAGAGCTGGAGAGATTCTTGCAGCACTTTACAGTGCTATATCAGGAGACTTTTAATCTGGTTGAGCAGCAGGTCATATGAGTTTTGGTGGAGTAATTGAGTCTACCTCATCCTTTTTAAGAAAATACTTTAAAAAAAAAAATCAGACTTCATAACATAAGCAAGATGTTATGAGAAACGCCCCTGAGTTCTGGTAAGGATTTTTGTTTTTTCAGTCTGGATTTAATTTTTTTTTAATGTGTTTTTTTATCTTTTAATAACTCTGTCCAGAGTTATTTCTCTGTGAAAACTGCCACCCTGCTCATAAAAGGTAGAAATAATGCTATTGTGCAAATGCAAAGTGGCACTTTCTTAATTTTTTTTTTTTAATAAAGGCAGGGGGGTTAATAAAGGGGTTGTTTTTTTAATAAATTGGGGTTGCGGGATGAAAACAGGCAGGCCCAGGCGGGGAAAACTAGCCTGATGTTTGGACAAGAGGTTCTGGCTGGTCTCACACTCCCAGGGCAGGGAATCTGCTGGCTTTTCCTCCAGAGCTGGTGCTACTCCGGACACGTTTATTGATCAGATCTGGCCATGGATCAGCAGCACCTGCTGCCCCTCTGTCCCCACTAAGGTGATGCTGTTCTGCTTACGGATGCAGGTTGGAGCTCTGCTCCCTGATTTCCCACATTTCTGGGCCTGGGCTTGAAGATGATAAAAGCACGTCTTCAGTGCATGCATGGGTAAACCCAGCCTCTGTCCTGATTTATCCTAATTTATCTCCTAATTCATCCTCTCTGGTGCCTAATGCGGATACAACTGCCTCGACACCAGCTGCTCATCGCACAGCAGGTCCCCGTGAATTGCTGCGTGGTTTCCTTGCTGACATTTCGGTCCGGTGCTTTACAGCAAACGGCTGAGACGCTTCTCCTGTAGAAGAAACAGTATTCAGAATGGCCAACAGCTATGCCCGGAGCTGTTCAACCCCAATTTCCAAGCAGCCCAGACCAAGCCAAAGGCACAGGGCAAGAAATAACCAACTTTCCCAACAACATCAACCCTTCCCATGTGTGTGTATGCCTTGGTCTTTCCACCTCTGTCTCCTCTGCAAAGAAAGCAGAGGCTGCAGCACAGGTTGATGTATCTGAGCCTCTGATACATCAGTTTGAGTAACTACGCAACAACGACTCTGCGGTAGACTCCAGCGAGAGTTAGGAAACACCGGGACCCAGGATGGGCTCTCATTGCGCGTGTCATCAGCAAAGCTTGCCCATGACTGCCAAGCTCAGAGGCACAGATCACTGGAGGTGTTCCTGGGAGAAGGCTCCCTTGTGTTGTGGACACCTAGGTGGACTGTCAGTCTGATCCTGCACATCTGCTTTCATGCTCCTCATGTTCCTACACCTCTGTCTCCCCTAATTCCAGAGATGGCATTGGACCGACCCACTCTTGTGCTCATCTTGTGCACTGTGGGCTGGGACCAGAGAGTGCAAACACAAGTATTGTACTTCTTTGTACAAAACAAACAAAAATGACTACGCTATGGACATCTAGCCCAGAATTATGGTTGACAGCGGTGACCTAAGGGAAAATATGAGAAGATAAACATCCAGTCACATTTTTCCAGAATGCTCTCCCAGTGAATTTCTCCAAAGAACTTTCAAAACCCTGAAAGCAGCAGGACTCTGCCTGTGGCGTATCTGGTGATGGAAAATATGTCCCTGGCAAGGGAAAACATCCGCAGATACACACAGCTTTGGTTTTCATCCCCTGTGCTTTAAGGAGGCTGAGACCAAGATGCTGCAACGCCAAGAGTTGAGTAGGGGTGGAGGTCCCAGGGAAACAGGGTAGCAGCACCTCAGATGTTAAACTCATGCTTTTTCCATGGTCAGATTTGGGCTATTTGGCCATGACTACGCTGTCAGATATGTAAGATTTTTCCTGAGCTGTCCTCTCTGGAGTAACTGTCAAAGCCAGTCCTGCTGCACTAAAGCACGTGTAGCACAGGGTGAATGCAGCTGCTTGACGTGCTGGATAAGAAGCTTTTTGTGTTCCCAAAAGTAGTCACGTTGGTGTTGAATGTCCTCATGGGCAGATGTTAGATTTTGCTGCTAGGTGTGTTGGTTGTTTTAGCGTTTGGCTGCAAATAACCCAGAAGAGAGGCTGCAACGTGGCTGTGCCTCTTGAAAACGAGACTTTAAAGACTAAAAGAGCCTTTAAAGACAACGGAATCATTTTGGAATTTAAAGAGTGGAAAAAATCTTGAGGAAGCGTGAAAAAAGAACCCTTTTATGACATGATTAAGTCACTCTTCCTTAAACCTTAAAAATTACAAGAAAAATGACTTGAAATGACTGAAACTGTCAGGACATTGTCTGAACAGCAATGCCACGGTTTGGTTCGGGTCATGACACAAGGAAAATATGATCACTGAGAACCCATGTTATGAATATCTCCTTCTCAGCCAAGCTGCTACTTGAACACAGCCTGCTGTAGCAAAATAGTTCCCCTCACATCACCTCGCTGGAATAATCCTGCAGAGGAAACATTTTTGCCTGCCGTGTAGCAAAGAAGCAAAGGATTCAATGGACATGAGAAAAACAACTCTTGGAAGATCTTGGTAGGCCTAAAGTTCGGGCCAAGGCATAGTCATGGAAGTAAAATTGTCCTAGTAGTGGATTGGTCCCTGGGGGCTCATCAGTATCCTGGTGGGTGCTTCCCTCTTTCTGGAACCAGTGAAACTGCTTGTAAATACCAAGAAGAACCTGCTTCTTCTCATTGTATTCCTGAGGTTGGGAGGTGTTTCTCTACAGCGGATCAGGGATTGGCATCATGAGACAGACCGTGTTTCTCTTTGGTGCCCACCATCAGCGTCACAGGGATTTTGGTTCCTGTTCAACTCATCCAAGTGCTTTCTTTCCCATATGGAGTCTTCTGTCGTGGTTTTACTCAGTTCAGAGGGACCTTGCTGGATGTAAGAGTCCTACCTTTTCTCTGTAATGAAAACTTAGATTTTTATTTTCCCCATTTCTGCTAAGGCAGGGAAATTGTCACTTCTCAGCTCCAGGCCCAGCACCAGACTTTGCTTGATTCCCTGAGTAACATCATCAGAGTAGAAGATGTCCTCCACAGAGGAAGTAAAACCTGCAGGCTTGGGAAGGAGAGAGCTCCAGAATATGACAAGGGTCAGACGTCTGTGTGGCCTGAAGACAGGGCTGGGAATGCTCGTGTGGGTGTCCTCAGTTTTACTCGCCTCTCTCTCCTTGTCTCTGGCTGACTTGAGATAAGAGCTGGTTTGAAACCCTCATGGCTCACTTGGTTGGACATACCAAGTGCTTAAGTTTCCGTGCTTTGTTGTCCACTGTTGAGGTGTCTCAGGGTCTCTCATCTGTCCTCCATCTAGGAGGTATGGTTCTCCTTGTGGAATATCAGCCAACGCTGCGTGGATGTCCAGGGCAATGCTTGCACTTGGCAGCTGCACTCAGGCAAATGAATCCCACCTCAACTGTCCCCTTCAGGGAAGAATGTCTCCCTGTAGACACCATTAGCTCCACTGGTTAGATTCCAGGTGATGGGAAGTTAGACACCTCTCTCACGTCTAAAAAACTTCAGTGTAGGAGCTTCCTGTGTAAACCACAGGTAATTACAAACCATTTCTGCCTCTTGTTCCTTTGTAGCCAGCAACCTGGAAAGGTAAATTGAGTGACAGCAGAACTCAGCTGATCTGACATAGAATCGGAAGCCTTCAATGAGACTGACCCATTAACCTTAATCTCATAATTACCCTGCTATTGATCAGGAAGTGTGCACTAATTGGCAGCGCATTCCAACAGAAACTAGAACCCAACCCATGAATCAGGAGCCTAATTATCAACTCCTCCTCCCAGGCCTCAACAAGGCTGGAGCTGCAGCAGGTAACATCATCGTCTCACTCTCCTTTGGGATGGAAAAGGCACACAATTACAGGAGAAAATACTCTAGTCGCTTGTCTTGCACCATCTTGTCCTTATCAGCTGCTTAGGGCAACATGGTCCAAAAGAATTTACACGACACGATGATCTAAATGTCAGCCAAGAGGAGGCCAGCTTTGCTCTTCGAATGACACTGACCAAAGAGCGAAAGTTTGTGGACTGATTCTCTTTTAAGTTTCCTTTTCTTATGCAAAAAATACCTTAGGCAGCCATATAGAAATAGTACCACCACGCTGCAGGATCCACATTGGATGAATGTTTCACTTGCCTTCTCCAGTCTTCCTCCAACTCTGCAGAGCCCAGCACGGTTGATCCTTGAAGAGGTCTCCTGCTGGAACTGAATTGCTCTAGGTGGCAGAATTGCTTCTCCTTGGGAGGAACATGGGCAATGTGCCCATCTGGTGGGGCTCCTGTGGAGGTCTCAGGGGAGGGAGGCTGAGTGGTTTTACAAGGGCAGGATCTGCTCTGTTCTCAACTTCTCACCAAGACAAAGGAAGCTATTGAGAAGGGACGGCCTCTTTCCTGAGCTCTGCTGCACCCAAGGGAACGGCAGGCCCAGGGAGGAGCATCCTGCTATTGCTGTACAGTCACACCAGGGTTTTATCTCTTGGGATTTCACAGAAGATTTCTTGTAGCAGACACAAGGTGCAGAAGGTCTAGGTAGACGTATCCTTCCATGTGCCAGTTATCTCCAGGGGGGGAGTTGTCTCTTCCTGCCATCTTGAACTTTATCCCCAGGAGATTTCACAAAGCACGGAGGGTTGGGCCAACTCCAGAGCACCAACAGGAGTCAACACAGAGAAGAAAAGAGCTTTGGGCTTTGCAACCTGTCACTTTTCAACTCAAGTTGACAGTGCGTTCACTGCAGTCTCTTGTGCAGTGCTCAAGGGGAAGAGCTTAGGCAAACGGCTGTTTCATTTCACCTCACCATTCTTGCTGGAGATTAAACATTTCCAGTCAATGAGTCTGACTGGTCCTGCAACCAAGGGGTCAAGAAAGACCTGCTGTAAGAGGGAGCTGTCTTCCATCTTTCTGTTTCCCCTGGGGATGCCACACAAGACTCACCATTTTGCAGTAACGGCTCACACTAGCCCTCCCAGTGCTCTCCACAGTGCTCAGCCTGTGGGACCGGTCTGGGGCAGTGACCACCACCTGGTTGGTTCCCCCTTGCCTCTCTTAGCAGGTGAATACATGTGGAAATGCTGCACTGGTGAATTTTGTGATACCTCTGCGCCTGCTGGGAAGGACCCAGGGGTGTCCTTGTCAAAATAAGGGAGCTTGTCTCTTTTTTATGAGTTAATGTTGTAGCCAGAGGAAACAGTGTGGGATTGGAGCACTTCGTGGCTAAGGGCGTCCCCAAATCAGTGCTCCAGCAATCCTTGAGCATGAGCAATGAGCTCTCCCATGTACTCCAGACAGAATCCTCGCTCCATGATCATGAGTCAGGACTGAGCATATTTTTTTGCTACTAAGGCCTGAAAGGTGATAATAAAAAATTCCAATATTCCAGCAGCTACCTGAGTCCAGGTCAGCTCCCACAACAAGAGACTAATTTGCAAAGAACACTGTTATCCTGCCTTGTGTCTTTGAGAACTTCTTAAAATTTAATATCCTGCTTTTCCTCCTAGCCTGACAAATTACCTGCTTGCTTTAAAACTCCATTTTCAATTCTTGTAAGAAACTTGTGACTGGAGATGATGTCAGAGGCGGTGCAAAGTCCCCTCTCTAATTAACAGCTCACCCTGCAGCGAGGATCAGATTCCACTGCCTCACGTTGCGTTGCATGTAGCTCTCTTTTGTCCTGAGCTTGGGATCTTGCTACTTCACGTGCTTCGAAGGTAGAATTTAAGCTGATAATAATGATATCTCACCCTCACAATCCACCTTTCATCCAAGGATCTTCATGTGCTTTAGAAATCTGGGGAGGCTCTGGCCAAGTTAAACATCACGCCTCTCCTGGAATCATTTTTGTTCACTACACTTTCAAGCATGCACCAAAGGTCAGTGGCTGGTGAGAAAAATGGAAACTCTATGTGTTGGATTACTTTGTACCACACGTGTGACTCGTCTTTATTCCCTGTGATTTTGGTGTAATTCCTTCTGGAACTGCCAATGGCCACCGTAGGGTCTGTGTGTAAGTGGGACTGAAAAGGTAATTCTGTCTTGACGCATTGTGGAAGCCAGGGTAAAAGACACAAGGGAAACTGAGTCAAAGACTTCAGGGTTTTTTGTTATCTTTACAGTTCTTCCACACATCAACTGTGAAAGGACAAGAATATGAAAAAAGGAGAGGAGGGGAGAAGAGGAGAGGAGAGGAGAGGAGAGGAGAGGAGAGGAGAGGAGAGGAGAGGACAGGACAGGACAGGACAGGACAGGACAGGACAGGACAGGACAGGAGAGGAAAATTACTAAAGCACTTCTGAACAGCAAAGAATGAGGAGCAGGTGGAAGAAATGAACCTGAGATGGATGAGAAAAGGTGAAACGTGTCCCTTTTCTCCCACAGGGGATATTCGAGTTGTTTTTAACTCATTGCTTGGAAATGGTCATCTCCATAAGTCTAAAAATAGCCGTGTCTCTGGGAAGGTGGTCAGAAGCTGCAGTGTGACTAATTCCAGCTGTGTCAGAGTAACAGAGAAGCAATTTCTAAGCGGAGAAATGCCCTGTGGAAACCACCTGTGGGTAGAGTCCACGTCAGGCACTCTTAGCTCAGACCAGGAGCCCACATCAGCTGAACTTCTTTGCCAGAACTACTCATGAAGAGTCAGTTGTCCAGCAAGTTAGAGCCTATTAATAGAGAGCTTTAAAAGTCTCCATTACTGCATGTTCAGAATAGGGCAGAGTGGTCCGAGTGTTTTTCTTTTTTCCCTTGACTTCGGAGCATTTTCTACCAGAGGTGTGGATCCCTTTGCTTATGTTGGTTGCCATAAGCCAAGTACACACTTGCTAGCACAGGCCTCTCCAGAGCACAGTGAGGACACTGAGACCACAAACTGAAGCCAGAAAGAGGAAAATGATAAGGACTTCTGCATTCCCTGGCACTCCAGGGAGGAATTCATCCTTCCTGCAGAGTGCTAAATATTATTCTCTCTTTTTTACATATGGGTAATGAGAGCCACAGAGATGTTAAAGTGTCCTGACCATGGTCTAGGAGGAGCCGTGGTCGCAGATGCAGGAAAGAGCTCAGATATCTCCTCTCCAAATCCTGCTGATCGAGCAGCACAAGAACTTTCTTGTCCCTTCATCTCAAGTAAATTCCTTTGTGCCAAATCACTGTAGTAAAAAGGGTGTGATAATTAGAACAATTAACTCCTGTATAAGCAAGACGTGATGCAGTTTGCAAAGATCTCCAAGAACTCCTTATCACCATTTTGCGTGGAGGTAACTTGAAACTGGAAAGTCAAATTGTTCAACCCCAGGCCTGAGCTGTTCAGTCGTAGGTAGGTGGGGGATCAGAAAGGCTGTGTAAGGTCACCATGAACTCCTGAAACGCAGCTCCTTGTGTGCCGAAGTGCAGGACTGCCAAAGAGAGGCACAGCATTTGGCAACACCGGGACACCAGCGGTGGGTGAGACACGTGTTAATCTTATCACACGCCTACAAGCGTTCCAGGAAGGCTGATTACAACACGTCATCCCTGGAGCATTCAGCAGGTGATCAGGGTCTCATTTTGCATGTCTAATTTCCCAGCTGGAGACCTAGGCAATGCCCACTAGGAATTTGGGTGTGTTTGCACACAATTTTTTTGGTGTTTACCCTTCTCCCGCCATTCGGAATGCCAGGAGGAGCAACACGAGTGGGTCAGCTAGAAGAGATGCTGCTAATTATTTGGTGCACAGCACAGGTTTTCAGGAGGTTCTCTCTGCTCCAGAGAAGTCCTTATTACTCAGGCGTTTGTAGGAGTGGTCAATGGGACTGCTCCCCAGTGAAGGCGGACAAAGCCGACGTTTCAACTGGAGTTTCATTCCTGCAGAAACCACACTGAGGTTTTTTTGTTTGTTTTTCTTGGAAAAAGCCTGCAGGTTGCTATGCAGAGGGCTCCTAATTTACTCAGCCATCTGCAGCAGAAGGCTGGTGAGGAATCAGCACCAACTGGAGCTTAGCAGAAGCTTTTAGGTTGCAGTTATGCTAAACTATGTTCTAAACCTTCATTAATGGGAACTTCCCAATTTTTTCTAATATCTACTGCTTCCCTTACAAGGAGGCTGAATCGGGCTGAGCAAATCCTCACCAGAAGAGCATGCAAGAGGTCCTGAGGTTGTACTTAACTTCCAGACCACAAACTCCTAGAAGACTGTTGGTGGCACTAACCAAACTGCTTATAATGAGCTCAATGTCCAATTTCCAGCTCTCTAAAACCTCCCCTGCTTTTCAAAAGCTGCTGCCTGCCATTTCCCAGGTCCCAGAGGATCTGACAGTGTATCAGACCTCGGGGAAGACAAAGTGTTGGGTGGGGGAACACGCTGAGGTGAGTACCCAAATCCCTCAGCCAAGATATTGAATGACATCTGGGTCTCCTGTAGGATTCCCTGCCCTGTTCAATGACTGCAGGAGAGATATTTAAAGTTGAATGGGCGCCTTTTGACTTGGAGCCATCCCACAGTCCCTCTTAGCAACTCAGGGTGATCTTAGTTCCTAATGATGGTTTCACTAACCCTAAGAATTAAATCCAAACTAACGTATTTTAGCTTCTTGGCTATAGGCAAATTTTGCTGAGCTGGGATCAGTCTTTTATGTGTCTGGAAGGCTTTGTACTCCCTAAATAAGAGCAAGTTCTTCTAAAAGATGATTGATGGGCTTTCTGGAGCCCCAGATGCTTTTGCTAACACCAGAGGCCATATAGAAGTTATCCAAGTCCTGCTCATTTCCATCATGCTGAAACCCTTATAATGCTCTATGATAGGCTTACAGACGATGTGAATCACTTAGACGTTGTGGTTCATCTTCTCCCTTGACTAGAGTGTGGCCTGCTGAGGTCTAGAAGATGCTGAAGCTTCTGCATGGCCTTTGGCTTCGTCTACAGAAGAAGCAAAGTCGAAGAGACTCAGTTGGGGGTCTTCACTTTATAAAATTAATAACAGGGCGGGTAGAGAAAACCATGTGTATTTTGAACCACTGCTACCACTTGAAAATGCAAGGGAGGAATATACCCCACAGAACGCCCTAAAATGACACCAGACTGGCTGAAGAGATGGGTTTTGCAGCTGGTTGTCAAGGCTTTTCTCCCATGGATGGTGACTTGCTGTCTTGCTCCGTGAATTAGAACTTTCATAGGTCTGACTATGACCTTTCGTAGGTCTGACTATGACCTTTCGTAGGTCTGACTATGACCTTTCGTAGAGCTGTCGAACCTCAACACTCTTCTACATGGGAAGAGCACAGAGAACCAAGCCCTGCGCTTAATACAGGGGCTGTAAATTCAGTGCAACTTCATGGATTTGATCTGATTTGGTTTATGTTGATGAAGATTAGAACGTGATACGGTGCTCCAGCCACATCTGTCCTTTCACATGTTCATCTAACATTTCTTTGCTGCTTAGTACGAGGGATGTTTTGATCTGGTCACAGACAAGTCAATGAACCCACAGTGATAACCACTCTACCTCAGTTTCCCTCTGGCCTTCACTGGATGGTCTACTCAACCTTGACTTTGTAATTTTATGCTGGCAGTGGAGAATATCCTATAGCCAGGAACAGATCACGAAGAACATCACCGAAGCTCCCAGTTGCTTTTTTTTTTTGCCTGGCTTTTGCTCATTGCCAGCTAACAGTCGTCACGTACTTGTTTTTCCTTGCCCTTTGTATGAACTCGTAAATGAAAGAGCACCAGCTTTTTTTCTCCAGACACCAGCATGGTTTTTAATTTGTACTCAGCTATAGGCACAGCAGGGCAGTAGATGTAGCTACGAATTATCCCCATCCTGTGAGACCAAAAATATCCTCTAGACCTGTTCCTGGAGGGATGACAAAGGAGCCAAGACTTAGCACAGCAGTAGATGGCGCTGAAGACCTTGGAGCCTATCAAGGAGCCTTGGGCAACCCTAACCCACCTTGTAGAGCTTCCCAAAAAGTCTTCTCCCCCTCTGTCCCACTCCTACAGTGAAACCACCACAGAGGAACACAGGGAGACCTGGTCACTGAAAGCTGGGCCACTTTGGGTTCAGTGCAGAGCAGGCGCTGACTGCTTCAGAGATACTCCTATCAGAAGAGGGATCACACACTGAGGATCATGGTTAGGGGGCCTAACTGATGGTTAGACGGTCTAAGTAGGAGTGTGACAATGGCAGCAAGCCATAGACCACAGAAGAGCCCCGTTTCTGGACAGCAGCCATGCGTAACACCTTCTCCATAGACTTTGCTACCAGCCTATTTGGAGGGTTCAGCGTGGTCACAAAGCAGCTGATGGCCTTCTTGCTCTGACTTCAGTAATCTGTTGAGATGCAATTACATTTACAGCTTCAGGGGCGTGTCTCCAATTACAGAAGTGCTGCAAGTCAGCTCTAAACTGTCTGCCACAGTTGCCATGAGACTGCGGGAAACTTCTGACAGCCTGTGCCGTGGGATTTCAGGTCAGAAGCCATTACACCTCCTCGTATCTGATAGAACATGCCATAGCTTAGGTGGAACTTGGCACATCTGACCAAAAAGACTACCTTGACCTCCCAGGCTTCCCTGCCTGTTCTTCTGACGCTTTCAGGAAGAAAATACAGGAAGGTACTCCTTTGGTCTGCTATGTAACAGGTGGAGTACGTGTGGTACAGGAGGAGTGCCGTACCCTGTGATGACTTAGCTCTGGGACTACAAAGGTTTCGTAGCTGTAAAATGCAAATTTGTGTCTAGCCTGCTGGTGGGTTGATTTGCCTGTGGAAGAAAAGCACATTTACAGCCACCCGCGTCAATGAGCAGTGGAAGGATGGCTTCAGGTGGAGCGTGTGTCATATTGAACCACTTTCTGGTGTGACTAACATGACTTGTGCCTTCTACCCATCTTAAAAATACAGAGAGCAGAGCAGGTCGCCAGAGCTTCCTGACCACACCTCCCTACCCACTCAATAGAGTGAACACCCATGGACATCTCTTAGATGTCCCTGCTCGCTGCAGGGGGGTTGGACAGGGTGACCTTTAAATGTCCTTTCCAATGTAAACCATTCTGTGTGTCCATGTTTTTTTCACCTATGCCTAAATTGCTCATCACCTGCTTTCACACACCCTGCTTTCACTGGAATCCCGGCATCACCCACCTTTCCCTGGAAGATAAACTGCACTGCGGGCACTGAAGCATATTGCAGGTGCTGCAGTGGGGCCATCATCTTGGTAAAGTGTTGTGTCTTCTTAGCAAATTGCTGTCATAAAGTCTGTAAAAGTAGATTGTGGCTGATAAGGATAAAACATCTCCTTAATCACCTGTGAGTACAGGGGCAGCCAGACTTGGGCCAGACCAAGGGTTTCCATGTTGCCTTTAATGCCTCTCTGAGTTACCAGTCCAAATTCACAAGTCTCACCGTAGCAATGAAGAATTGCCCCGAGGATCATTTCTGGCTAAAATCCCAGCTCCCTAAAGTGCTCAGATTATCTGAGAAATTCCCTCCCTTTTTACAATCCTTGCAGATATCAAGGGGAAAAACCTTCCCCTGGGGCCTCTTCTCTGACCTCTAGCAGCCCATCCTTATTCATCACACCACAGGCCATCACGACCATTTTAGGCAGGAAATTAAGCTTCTCACTGAACACCTTATCTACTTGCCATGGTCAACATTTCGAATTCACTTGCCCTCGAGGCATTTCCCCTGATATCTAAGAGCTGGGACAGATCAAAGGGTACTTACCACGTGTTGTGTGCTCACCATTACGGAAAGCTTTTCTCCCAGGTGCCACACCTCCACATTTTCAGTCTATCAGCGGATGAACCACTTTAGTGGTCATGGGATCAACCAGGAACTTTTCCTCTTTAGTCACACACAAGGACATTTCATTCTTCCATTGGATCAGGACGTTGATGTGTGTGTTGGATTCATATCGATTCAATCAAGTATGACAGACACGTGATTTTTCATTAAATGGTTCTGCTGACGTTTACCCTGGCTGAGATAACCGGTGCTGTGTCCTAACTCAATCCCATGTAAGATCACACCGGTGTTACGCAGACCTACCTACTAGACAGATGCAGAATAGGTGTAAATGTGCGTATGCGAAGATTAAAACGGCGTCACGTGCCACGTACGCTGCAAGCATCAGATTCATGCACTATTAATGCCAAGGCATCCAGATTATCATCTCCAGCACCGTGTGCTTATACAGAAATGAACGTGGGTGGAAAGACAGTCATATGTGCTAAATACATATGCATACATGCACACATGTATGTAAAAATTAGCGAGAGCATGAATATAAATGGGTAAACAAACGCCTGGAAGTGCAGATAGCCAAAACCCCCCCATCCTCATGCATCTAGACATGAAATTGCTGGCAATCCTTGCGTATTGATAACAAATCTTTCAGGAGGGGTCTCTT
>NW_010433086.1:30059-32772 GCF_000710305.1 Buceros rhinoceros silvestris
TGCCCAGGTCCTCTGCGATGGAAGGCATCGGGCAGGCAGGCTCCAGGTGAGTGTGTGCCCGTGTGACCAAGAGAAACAAATATTTGGATGCTGAGTGATGATGAATAAATACTTGCCAGTGTTTATTCCACACCCCAGGGTGGGGCTGGCACTCAGGCTGATCAGATGAGCCTTTTTGGTGTTTGTTTTGTCACTGTCCTGTTTTCTCCCCGTGCTTTCCAGCCCTCTGGTGGGGTTTGGCTTGGGAGGTGGGTCGTGTCGGACAAAGCCACTCCATGTAACAGGAAAAGCTGCAGAGGTGGGCTGGGGAGCAGCTGATCAGGGAAGTTTAATGAGCAGTGTGGGGAAAGGAGAAACATCTCTTTAAATACAGAGTGAGTCAAACTCACCTCTGGGGAAGGGAGAAGAAAACCTGAAGCAGAGAAAAGGCGCTGACAAGGCGCCGTGTGTGCTCTCAGTCACATCCTCTGCTGTTTGCTCAAGCTGTGGGGATGTGAGCAGAAGTAAAACCTGATTTAGGTCGCATGTGCCTTTCTCTTTGCTCAGTGCTGAGAGTCAAAACATCCCCTGGGCGAGAGAAGGAGGAGCCAAGGAGCGGGTGCATAGTCTGGGAGATCAGATAGGACTTGTAGTGCAGTCCTGGACTAGCAACGATGCCATTTCTCCCAGCTCCAGTGCTCCAAGCAGAGGGCGGGTTTTGCATCTCTCTAATCACATCTTGGTTTTCTGTGGACCTCATGACAGGCTAGTTTGGCTCCTTGGAGACCTTATTTTCATAACCACACAGCTTTGCATAACTAATGAACACTTTTCCCAGCATGTTCTGTAAAGAAAGTGATACCTGGCAGGGGATTTGCTCAAGGTCTGCACCTAAACAACAGGCATGATTTGGTTCTCATCTCCTCCCCTCCCACCCACACTGCCTCTGGGCTCTGCATAAAACCTTCTGGATTGTTAATTCAGCATGGCAGGGCCTATCTACAGCTCCACGTCCATGCAAGGCCGAGCGCAATATTGGTTGTCTCTCGGTCAGCCTCTGGGCATTGGCCTCATGACTTAATTGGCCTCTCCTGTAATTTACTGACTTGAGGACTTGAGTTTCTCAAGGCACCAGTGTCCATGGAGGTGTCATAAAAATCAGGATGTTTGGCACCTCTGACATCCACCTACCGAGCAAAGCCAGGAGGAGCTGTGCCAGGAGTCCCACCGTAGGTAACTCAAAGCACCTGAAGCCCATCTCATACGATTTAGATTGTGGGGCACTGGTAGGAGCAAATCCAGGTCCAGCAATGCCTGATCCCAGCCATCCAGGGCCAAGTGAGCAGTTCTGCCAGACCAGCAATTAGAGGGAATTAACCGGAAGGAACCTTCTCACCAGGAGATCACATGTAGAGATGGACTGTAAGGTCAGTGTTGCCAGTTGCCTCAGCTGGGACAACAGCAGAGGAGAAAAAGGAGACTTCAAGCCCCATGACCAGCAGTGGGAGAGCTCTCCAACATCCGCCTGGTGGCAAAAGAAACATGAGCTTTGCTAGAAGCTGTGCAGCATGCATTGAGTACTGAAAATGGTTATCTGTGACCCGGGGTGATATCCTCCCTCGTGCTTCCCCACTTCCCCAAACATCCGCCTGGTGGCAAAAGAAACATGAGCTTTGCTAGAAGCTGTGCAGCATGCATTGAGTACTGAAAATGGTTATCTGTGACCCGGGGTGATATCCTCCCTCGTGCTTCCCCACTTCCCCCATGCTCAAAGCCATGGTTCTCACTTCGAGCAGCGTTTCTGCTTCTGTCCTCCATACCAGTGCCAGGCAAAGAAGTAAATCTCAGTCACTTCTTCCACTCACCACAAGTGAGAGGACTGAATTTACTGGTGGATGCTAACTACCCACAGCTTTAAATACTGCTGTACTCAAAGCCTGTGTCTGCCTCCAGAGTTCCTCCAGCCAAACCCTCATGCTTTCCACAGCCTTTGTTAGAAATAGATGGACAAAATGCACCTGAAGTCAAACAGCCTTATCGCTTAGCTGGCTGCTGCTAACTTTTTCCAGCCAGGTCAAGAGTTAGGCAAAGCCACGCTGGTCACCAGCTGCAAAAGAAGCCGCAAATTTTGCCAGCGGCAACAAGGCAAACTTGTGCCAGGCAAGGCACAAGTTGTAATTTAAAGCATCAGCACTAATAAACGCAATGTCCAGAAGATAAAGACAGGGTGAACATCCAGTTTAGACACCAGTGGCGGGTTCTCCTGTGTTTTGAGGCTCCACTGGTTCATCGACCGTCCCATTACACAACACCACTTCTCAATCCTCCAACCCCAGCAGATGCTGAGCTATAAGGTAGTGCCCAAAGTGAGGTGAGAGCACAAAGTCGATGTGCCCTGTGAGAATGCTCTTTGCTCAGGATTGCTTAATGCCACGTTTTAGGATTGTAGAAAACCCCTAACTGGAACCCTGGGGGAGGAAGGGGAATGTTGGTTCTGGAAGGCAGAGAGGATGTGTTTTCCACCTTGGTTTTTAGGAAGATGAAAGCAGAATGGACTTCACGTCTGAGCCCTGGGTTTTGATGTCTTCCCCATACATGTTCATCAGCCCCTCAAACTACTGGAGATCCAGGCAGGTATGCAACTCTTGCTAGAGGCTGTAAACAGAAATTTGGCCCTCCAGGGATCAGCGAAGCATACCTGGGGATCACAGAGAATGAGAAATGAGGCAATTTA
>NW_010433087.1:0-3229 GCF_000710305.1 Buceros rhinoceros silvestris
TTTCTCCCCTTCTTCTCCCTTTTTTCTCCCCCTTTTTCCCCCTCCCTTTCTTTTTTTTTTTTTCCTCCCTTATTGATAATTGATCACTTTGCTTGGGTGCCACAGTGGTGGTTGCCTTTAGAAAGCTGTGGGTAGACAGAAGGAATCCACTTCTTTCCAGACCCAGTACACCTTCTGGTACACACATGCACAAACATGTGCATCTGCCGCTCTGTGAAGGTACACTTCTTCACTAATTTTTCCCTAGCATAAATGCTAATGGTATTGGGCTGTATGCCAAATGCAGCTTAAATAGGTGCAGGGACATTGAAATACTTGAACTGCTGGGTTGCCAGAAGATTAATTCTGTTCTGTTGGAGCTGGTTCTTCAATTCTACTTTACCCAAACTTCTGAAGGAGAATTTCTGAACCTTATTTGTATGTTCTTTTCTAAAGGAGAATCCTGTAGTGCTGTAAAGACTGTAGAAACCTACCCTAAAATGAAGAGAAGTTCTCCTCAATGGTTCACAGCAATGATGATTCAGCATATTTAGCCACACCAGAGGCAGTTTGCTTGGTCCTCTTTGAAATGAGACAGTTGTCTTTCAAGGGTTAGATGTCTTTCCCTTCCCTGCCTCCCAGGAATCTGGACTGTTGTTAATGCATTTCTTGTGTGAGGCTACTGTGCTTGTACGTGCCATCTGGGGAGATTTTCCAGCTGGCACAGTGGTGGTGGACCCGGAGAGGAAGATAAGAAAATTCGCTTCATTGAGATTGTTGAACACAATCTGAATTGAAGAGCTGTGACTGCAGCTAGGTTTGAGTTGCACCATTACAACCAAACCAAACAAATTTTTCTGTGCCAAGAGGGAACACCACCAGGTTTCAGTGTTCTGAAAGTGTCCAAAAAGAGGATGGAAACCAGCCAAACCCTTCCCTCCCTTTCCTTCCCCAGCAACAGCAGATCTCTGGGAAAGAAGCAGGATGTTTAACTCTTTGATCTCCTTGACTTAAATACCCACTGGAGGGAAAGGAGCGTATCTGCACTGAGGCATGAAGACATGAAGTGTAAAATACTTCCTTTCACTCCTTACTTTTATTAATGTAATGTAGATTAGACATGGAAAGTGGGCTGAGGAAGGCGAATCCAGTCTTAGCTTCAGGCAAGTGAGTAAATTCTTTGCACTTGGGACAAGAGAATGGAGATCATCTTTGCATCAGTGCTTTATTCTCAAGCCAGAGAATCATAACTTTGATATTTTAATTTGCAGAGGTGGATTTAAGGGGGCTATGGCCTGTCCCTTGCTCTCTTGCTGTTGGCTTTTGTGATTCACAGGTAACAATCATGCAGTCCTGGAGCGATTGCGCTCTTCCTGTCTAGGTAGCAGCTGAGTCCAGTCCTGAATCCCCAGCATTGCACTTCAGACAGAAAAGCCCCTGCCTGATGGCGTGGGTGCAGTCTTACTTGTCAGAGCTCTTTCCACATGCCTGTACTGTTAGGCAGGAATTTCTGCGTTAGGTTTTGCTTGGTCTCCATTTTTTGTGAGTGCTGGAGAGTCTTCCACATTCAATCCATATCTCTGTAATAAAACTGCACCTAAAAAGTAGAATTGTTTGTTGAACGATTGTATATTGATCTAGTTCAGCTGTAATTTCACTTGGTTTGGCGGAAGAGGAGGTGAAGAAGCAAATCAAGCAGTGCTAGAGATCACCTAGAACTGCAGACAAACCCTCCTGGTTTAAGTTGTTAAGCCTCGACTTCCAGGCAGTTTCCATCAGCCAGCACCCAGGTGTGTATGTGTGTGTGGCTTTTAATGTCATGTCTAATTAATTTAAAATCTTTACCTGTGACAAACAACTAAGATGTAACATCTCCCAATGTTAGATGAATCTACCAAAGATTCTCAAATACTGAGATAGCTCCGAAGCTCCAGGCCTGCAGCAGACCTGCTGCCCAGCAGAAAAGGGAGAAAAATGGGACAAAACCTCAAAATAGTTGGGTGGAAAAGCATCTTACTAAACCAGAGGGAGACTCTTGTTGAGGCTCTGGCAAAAGTGCTGCTGCACTGGGGCACTGTCAGGTTGCTGGAGGGAAGGTGTTGGAAGCAGGAGACCTTGACTCTGAGAGCTCCGCTGCTGGCTGGGGAGGTGGTGAATGACATCTTTACAATGGAGTAGATTGAAGCTTTTGTGGACAGTGGGAATCTTGCGGGATGCTTGGCTTCAGTCCCTGTGTGACTCTGCGCCTTGTGCTGCACTTGCTGTAGAAAAACTAGTCCGGGCAGCGCTGCTAGCTGATAGTGCTGCTGGTTTGTTGTTGCCAGCTCCCTTTGAGACAAGCTGCTGTTTGATGTGCACGGAGCTTCTGGTTACTTCTCCGTGGTGCCATATGCTAATCCAGCCTTCCAGTTACAAGGGAGTGGGTCACTGTTCTGTAGCCAGCTGCTACAGCCTTGGGACAAATACACATGAAATGTGAGGCTTTGTCCCACAGTTACTACTTGAGAATCTGGCAGCAGCAGTAGGTCTCGTATGGCATCCTCCCTCATACCGCCAGGTACCAACATGCCTGTTTCACTCCTGTCTTTCCACAAAAGCCACATGATATGAGCCCTTTCTCCCAAAGGGCTTCCATTGTCCACCCCATACGTACTTCTGTGCTGCCTTCTTTCTGTCAGGCACTGGGAAAGGGCTGGGCTCTGCAGCTGTTCTCAGCACAGGAGCATGCTGCTGCATCCTGAAACCGCTACAGAAACCCCCCCAGGCAAGGAGCAGCAGTCTGTGTTTTCTCTTGCAGCCCTTCTAGAGGAGGAGGACTCACCCTGTTGACAGGCAGTACCTGCTCTCTAGGCTGAGGGATGAGTCAAAATTGAAGTCTGGTGACCCTTGGTAGCAGAGTTTGCTGCTATTTAAAAAAACAAACAAAGAGCCAAAAAACCCAAACAAACCCCTAAAAGTCACAACAGGAAGCCTTGACCTGTTTAGATAGCCAGATGTTTTTTGACATTGAGACTGAATTGAGAATTTTTCAAGGGAATGGTCCAATTGCAATGAAGCATTTGGGGAAATGTTTCACAAATTTGTTCATCAGTAATTCTGTGGAGAGAGGGAGTGTAGGAGTGGGAGCAGGTGCCTTTCCCTAGAACAAATTGCCTGAGAACATCTCCTTGGGATGTGGGCAACCTGGCTTTCAGCTGAGCAGAAAATTGAGTTCAGTTCAGAGACGAGCTCGTAATTCTTATTACTCTTT
>NW_010433087.1:3341-7464 GCF_000710305.1 Buceros rhinoceros silvestris
TACTCTTGCCCTTCCCCATCTTCAAAATTACAGGGCTGGGGACGGGAGAATCATAGAATAGTTTGAGTTGGAAGGGTCTTTTAAAGGTCATCTAATCTAGCAGCCCCTGCTCAGAACCCTGTCCAGCCTGGCCCTGAATGTTTCCAGGGATGGGGCATCTACCACCTTTCTGGGCAACCTGCTCCAGTGTTTCACCACCTTCATTGTAAAAAAATTTCTTCCTTATATCTTGTCTAAATCTCCCCTCTTTTCATTTAAAACCATCACCTCTTGTCCTGTCACAGCAGACCCTGCTAAAATGATTGTCCCCATCTTTCTTATAAGCCCCCTTCAAGTATTGAAGGGCCACGATAAGGTCTCCCTGGGGTCCTCTTCTCCAAGCTGAACAACCCCAACTCTTTCAGCCTTTCTTCAAAGGCGAGGTGTTTCAGTCCTCCACTGTGGTCATCTTTGTGGCCCTTCTCCAGACTTGCTCCAACAGGTACATGTCTTTCCTATGTTGAGGACTCCAGAGCTGGACACAGTACTCCAGATGTGGTCTCACCAAAAGTATGTTGTTCTGTATTTGTTCTGCAGGTTGTTTTGTATTTGGGATGGTAGTGAGAGTTTATCTGAAGGACAGAAGGATTCTTCTGAAAAAAGTCAGCGATGAGGAAGAGGCAAGGTGTTGCAGAGCATGGAGAAATGAGACTTTTTCCTCTTTTTTTAGTCTGCCATGGGACTGGATGGTAGAGAAAATCACTTTGCTTCTGCTAGCTTGCAACTTTTTTTAAAATGAGAGTAACAGTTTTCTATTTTCTGCCTTATAGAGCTGGGTATTAAACAGATCACTTAAAAAAAAAAGTGCTGTCTTATACAGCAATCCTTACCCTAGCTAATTTGGATGCCCTTCTCCCAACATCACACACTAGACAGCCCTGAAGGCAGTAGAATCTGCAAAGACACATGCTGCTGCTTAAGAGCCTCGGCAGTATGCTGCTCCTGCCGAACGTCCCACAGCTGGTTCCGCACATGGGACAATGAGCTCAGGAGACGTGGTAGGGTATATGCACAGATATGCACAGAAAGTTAAAAACATGGTTAAGGCAAAGAACACCAGATGCTGCTTCCTCCACTGCCTCCGTGTCCTCCTTTGTAGCTGTTCTCAGTGCTGAGTGAGCTTGGTTCTTGACAGAGAGAGAAGAGCAGAATGGGGCAGTGGTGGAAAGAAATGCTCTTAAAATAATTTTGTAGAAGGAAATTGGATGGAGGTTGCATAGGCATCTCTTCAGTGGTGCATTTTGCATGTCTTTTGAACATTGAAGTGTTTTTACATGCAATTTCTCTAATTACTTCGAAGAAATAAGTAAAAGGTTTTCTTGTTTCACCACTCTGGTCTTCCATGCTACATACCTTTGAGCTCTCACCCTTCAGTACCACAGCACGACACACAACTGTGTTAATTACAAGCATTTTTGTCCTTAACTGACAACAAAGTCGGGGATGGTTTTAGTGTGAGAATGAATTGCAGGACCCTTCTTCTTGGCCAAAGAAGGCTCCTTGCCTGCAGTGTGTGTGCAGGCAGCATGAATGTGCTCCACCTCCAGGATGAAAATCTTGGAGAGGGGGTTTCCTTCTGTCTGTGATGGTGTGGTGGTATGAGGGAGCTGTGAATAAAGTTTGGTAGTGGGGTAGGGCCAGCGTATTTATCTGGGTAGCTTCAGTCCTGCACTGCCCCAACCAACTGGTGTGGCAGGTCCAGGCACTGCCTGTGCAGTGTGTGTCTGGGGAGCCAGAAGTATTATTTGAGCCCCCAAGAAAGCTTGTGTTAGAGTATGGGTTCTTGCTGTTGCCAGAAATGTTAGTGATGAAAGTGAGGGCAGGGAAATGCTTTTATCTTTGCAAGGCAGCAATGAGGATTCTTCTGACAAAGTAAAAGCACTCAACTGCCCATGAAGCTTCCCTGTGCTGGATTCCTGGGGCTTCAAGCAGGGAAAGGTAGGGCTTCTTGGAGGAGTCCTGTGAGTTTGCTGCTGTTTAAGTTGCCTGACAAACCATATTAAGGAGAACTATACAGTACATGCTTGTTTCTGCTTCCGTCCTAGTTCCAGAGCAAATAATGCAGTTCCTTCAACAGGAGAGCAATATCATGCCTGTCAGAATAGCTAAAACAGTTGCTGTTTTAATGATTACATTGGTCATATCTGACTTTAACCTGCCTTGTTAAAAGGAATGCTGACTGTCCTCAGTCTTTCACTGTGCCAGTTGTACCAGTTTGATTTTTAAACTGGTAGATGTACATCCCATGTAGATGTTTGGTTTGTTACTTTGTGCTTTCATCTCATTAATCAGTATGTAAACTAAAGGGAAGTCACTGTTTTCTTAAAAAAAAGAAAAAATGGGGGGGTGGGGAGGAGGGGGATGTAGGGAAGCAGTCCTGTGGTGAGGGGCACTTGCGGTTTATGCACAAAGAAATCGAAGCAAGAGAATAAGCATGTCTGCTTTATTGAATAACAGAGCTAAACACTCTGATAGAGCTCTGCAAGTGGGAAGCTTTGACAGGTTTGGAAAGCTATTGCATGCTAGTGAAATAGGGAAGAGGAGTGGCTGCAAAGCTCATGCTGCCTTGGCTATTTTGGAACATGACAGCCTTTTCTTAGCTTGTGCTGCAACCCCCTGGGGTTTGCCCATTGCCTGAGAAAGGAGGGGGGATGGCCTAGAGCTGGAGTGCCTGAAAGCTCGTATGCCTGCAGGTAGCACCCTGCTCTCTTCTCTACCTGCTCTGTATCTCTCCAACAGTTATACCTCCTAGCAACCAGTGCTTTGGTGCGGCAACATGACTTGTTCTTGAGCCAGGTCCTGGGCTTGCATAAGAGTGAGGAGAGGGGGGCAATGGGGACTGAATAGCAAAGTCTGGGATGAAAATGAGATACCAGCCGCCTCAGCTGAGCTCCACCCTTTCTAAGAATCTCAAAACAGGCACTGTGTCTCCTGGCAACCTTGACATAAATCACAGAGTTCTAAGTTAAAGAAGTACATGCAGTTCAAAGGACATATGCCATCACCAGGTGTGAGCAATAGGGAGTCTGTCCTTTTCCTGTTCCTGGAAGATCTGGCACCGTTGATGCTCTCAAGTTTCACACAGTGTCAGAAGGGCAAGTTAAAGGTGAAAGAGCATCAGGTTACAATAGCTAAGAAGCACCAAGAAGTGATGTGTTTTGTTTACTGTTAGCGTGCCCAGAAGAGCCCTGACTATTGTTTAGGAACCAGATATAGGACTTGGCCCTTCCTGCTCAGCTACCGCTGGAAGCCATGCCCTGTGCTGGAAGCCGTGCCCTGCGACACGTGCGCACATGCACCAGCCTAGTGTGCACCTGAACGTGGCCCTTTCAGCTGGCAGTAAAGACCAGTAGAGCTGATACCAGCCGCTTCCTTGCCTTTGGTGTCAGTTGCTATGTTTTCGCAATGCTGACCTAATGCTTCTTAGTATTGGACTCTCACCTGGCCACATTTCTCTGTGACAAGAGATGCAGATATGAGAGAAAGCAAAACTGAGTTCCATCATGATTGCTTCTCCCTTCAGGAAAGCTGTCTTTTCATATCTCCTGACAATTAATGCTCATTAGCTACTCTGAAGAAAAATTATAGTGCATTGAAAATGCTCTCTATTATTCTGAGGTACAGGCAAAGCAGAGGTAAATGTTCATCTTCGATTAAAGCCAGAGCTGTCACAAGGGTCCTAAAAAGAAAACATAAGCAGAGTTGAATTTTGCCAGTGTGGTAACGCCTGAGCTGCTCCTGCTCTGAGAAGCGGCAGGGCTGGGAGCCTGTAAGAGCTCTGACCGCTTGTGCCTGGGAGCTGCAGCAGGCGTCCTGCGGGTTGTGGCACTGACAGCAGCTGCGGTGAGAAGCAGCCTCCCCCTGCCTCTTCTTTCAGCACCCACTAGCCTGACCTTGCAGGGCTCCAAATAGGCCGTGTTGGCAGGAGTCTTTATTGCCTTTTTAGTGGCACTGGCAGGCTGCTGCCTGATGCAGCTGTGAGCTTTGCCCTGCCTAGAGGAGCTGAAAACAACTGACTCTTTGAACGAGTGATTCTTTAACTCCATCCTCTTGAAGAAGTGGGGCTTTTTTGTCTCCGACGCTC
>NW_010433087.1:7553-8665 GCF_000710305.1 Buceros rhinoceros silvestris
CAGAGATACAGCAAGGATTATGCTTACTGAAGCATTCAAGGGGAAAAGCTGCTCCAGTTTTTCTGCCGCAGTGGGGGCTTTTGCCATCTGCTCTGGAACGCAGGAAAGGTCAATGCCAGGTTGGTGGGCACCGGAGTGTGCCCTATGCCTTGCCCCCTGTGTGGCCGTCCTCCCCAGGGGAAATGGTGGTGGGAATGGGAGACAGACCTGCCTCAGTCTGCTTCCTTCTGAAGGTTAATTAGATGAGAATTAACCTAATTAGATGGGAGAGAGTTAAATTTTGTTTTGCTCCTTTGATTGATGCCACTTTTAATATTGACTACACTTGTGGCTTATGGTAAAACGATTAAGTCCTGAGGCATCTGCCATGAGCTGTCATGTTTGTCTGCCCGAGATGATTAGTTTGATGTGTGGATTTTTTTTCCCTGCTCTCAAGCTGCTCATGTACAACAAGAGAATACTGTGGCTGTGCTTGCTGCTAGAAACAGAGTTGACCGGTTGCTTGCAAGCAGGATATGTTTTCCCTTTCGGACTTGATTTTAAAGGAAGACACTTAATCAACTTTTGAGACTTCGTAGTGTGGTGGGAACTGCTCTTGCAGAGAAGTTGGTGCAGACCTGAAGTGTAGAGGCAAATGTTCCCGTATAAATCCAGCTGAGTCTGCAGATCTCTGCAGGGAGCTGCCTGCTCCCAGGAGGGTGCATTCAGAGAGAGCTTGCATCTTCTCTCATTATGCTGTTGGGCTGAGAGCTGAATTTGCTCAGTACTTGATGGCAGATTTGATTATTCTGCAGGAACTTTATTGTAACTTTGCTTCTCTTTATCTTTCTTACATTTCCCTCTGAATTGCTATTTGCCTGGGATTTTAATTTTTTTTTCCTTTCAGCTTGTCTTTCATGGTTTCCTGTTCCCCTACATCTGTATGTTATCTTTTCTGTGAGGCTTTCTGTATTGGCTTTGTTACACTCACTGTTTTTTATGGGGAAAAAGGAAGCACACCTTATATATATGGGCTGTGTGTGTATCCTCTTTCACGGGCACCCCCTTGCTGTGGGGAAGGAGCTTGCGTGCCCTTGTGGGGTTGAGAGCTGTGCTGGTGGTGGCATGTGCCT
>NW_010433087.1:9262-11376 GCF_000710305.1 Buceros rhinoceros silvestris
AAGCCCTGTAGCAGCCATCAGCGTGCTTGCTGTAAGCGTGGGGAAAACCCTTCCCAAATCTTTGTTCACGAAGCCATGATGATGATGGTGTGTATAAATAAAAATGGCAAGAGTTTATTGTTAATATAACTGAATTCTTAACACTAATTCAAGAATCATTTTACTCTACCACTAATTATTATGGAAAAAGAATAATAATGCATTAGAATACTTCTATATAGAAAAAAATCTTCTATTCATTTCTATTCATTTTTCCTGCTGTTACGCTCTTTCTTGTGTTGCTCCTCAGATCTTAAAGCCAGTCATTGGAAGGTAACACCGTAAATATTCAGCCTTTTTAGTTGTTTACCAGAAGGGGTATGATGTGGATGTTGCTGGTTTCTTCCTCACTCCAGGGTCCACATGAGTCATCTTTTATGTTTGCTAACACACTTTTACATTTTTCTCAGCTGTCTGTAGCTCCACTATGCTTCAGAATTCACTGTGTGTGGTGTCTTTCATGCATGTTGGGTATTATTTTCTTCGTTACCCCTAAAACTTGTTTTGTTCAGCTTCAGGTCTGCATTTCTTCAATGGACCATGGGTGAGTTGTTCACAGCTGTGGGTTCTTTGCTGCCAAGCATGTGCCTCATCTCTTATCATCCCATGCCTGTACTCCTCTGCGCTGCATCCAGCATCTCCGCTTCTCAAGACCTCTTCTATCATATCATGCCTATACTTGTCTCCACTACGTGGTCATGTCTACTTAAAATAGCTCTTCTTACTGTTATTTATGTAAAACTATGATTATATCACACAAAGATAAACAGAAGTAAAACAAATTAGCCATAGACACCTGGTCAGTTAGAGAAATTGCTATCACAGCTCAACCAAGTAAACCAGAGCTACAGGCAGGTCAAGAAAAGTTCAGAAAAACCAAGCCCAGAAACCCCACGGCCTTTCAGACTCAGTACAAAGGAAATCTGGGGCTGTCAGCCAGATGCTGATTGAAGAGGGACTGGCTCTTGAGAGCAAGTGGAGGGGTGGAACATGGCTGGGGAGTAAGAGATCCCCAAAGCAGGTGTCTTGGCTGGTCTGTCAGGATGGAGAGTTGTTCTGTTCTACTTGTTGATGTGCCTGTGACAGCTGTAACTTTGGGAGGAGACCTCAGCGTATGGAAACGAGTCCTTTCTCAGGAATTAACATAGTATGCTGTGATTCTTGTAACATCAGTCCTGGAAAAAGTTGCGTTCCCTGCCTTTGTGCAAAGCTCTTCAGGTTTTCAGCCATGTTCTTGCTGTTTGTAATTAACACAGTATGCTGTGATTCTTGTAACATCAGTCCTGGAAAAAGTTGCGTTCCCTGCCTTTGTGCAAAGCTCTTCAGGTTTTCAGCCATGTTCTTGCTGTTTGTTTCATCCCTCTTGGTCGCACCTGGGACCAGCCGGGTTCTACTTCAGGTTCCATTTTCTACTGCTTCTCAGTCTCTCCTGTCTGACCAATCATCACATTTTCTTGTCATGAACTGTCTCAGTGATCATTTTATTCCTCTAGCCTTCCTATCATCAGTTGCCCATTGCTCTAGCCCCTGGGGTTGCTGCTCGTTTGCAGTGTTCAGTGGGTGTTTGCCAAGAGGGCTGCAATAAAATGCAGCTCTGTAACTCCTACTCCCAGCACAGCTGATTTAATGCTTCACGTAGGTGGACTGCTGGCATTCCTTCCCTGCTGCTGGGGGAGTGGTTTTGGAGAGAGAAAGGAATGTAGACTTCATGTGTGTGTGTATGTGTGTGTGAGCATGTGTTACAGTCAGCCATGAGTCATATCTATGCGTGTCTGTATATATATGTGTGTGTGCGCACAGGCATTTATTATCAGTGTCTCCTGTCCTTTGAACCTTGAAAGGTATGCAAACTGAACGGCAATTCACTGCGTGTAAGAGCAGGTACTGCTTTGCGTGACGTCGCTGTTCCACCTACCTTTGCTGCAGGCTGGAAGAGAGATGAGATACTCTGCAGTATCTCCGGGGAGATGGCTCGTCCCCAGTTCTGCTGGGACAGGGTTTTTCATCCCCAGGTTTTTTTTTCCTTTCCTGGCCTTTGAGTGTCAAATCCAGGGTGTTTTGAAGGTGAAGTTCCT
>NW_010433087.1:11504-14533 GCF_000710305.1 Buceros rhinoceros silvestris
CTGCTGAATCACTGATGACTAGGCAGATGTGAGCCATAACAATTAAGTGGAATAATTTCCATCTTCCTTGCAACTGTAATGATTCCCAGTTGGTAAGCTGGTTTAAATTCTGTGGTTTTCCTCTGAGCTTGTTTCTCCCCTCTGCTTTCCCCACACGCTCTTCTTGCCCAAGTCTTTCCCAATCTCTCTCTGGCTTAGCTCTTTGCCTCCCAGAAAAGATGACTCCTTATTGTGCAGCTCTGTGAAAAGCCATCATTCTCCTGAGGGCAGTACCACTCTGGCTCCAGCGTGGCTGCTGTGGAATTGTGTACAACTTTCCCAGGGGGAGGCAAGACCCAGGCTGTCTCTCGTCCCTGCATCCATTTCATGCAAAGTGTGGAGTCTGAGTTGGTTTTCCTGCATCACCACTTTGCCTTATGTTTGCCCACCGTGAGAAGGATTGCCGGTTTCAAAACTCTTCCTCCCTTTTCTGATCTGTTCCTTTAAAAAGAGACCTTGAAATAAGTTAGCATTGGAGTTTCCTTGCTAAAATGGAGTTTTCTGTGTGTGGCGGTTTCAGGGGGTTGAGGATACATTGCAGTAAGATCAGCTGGACCTGCTAGAAATCATTGTGGCCAGTCCTTGTGGGCAGGCAGTGCCCTTGCTCTGGTAGGAGGTGGGCAGAACTCCTGGAGAGTTTCTCCTCTCTGTTTCTGGTGATGTCTGTGTGTATGCAAGAAGAGTGGTCTGGACTGGGCAGTACAGTCACAATCTGTGCTCCTTACTGGATCTTTTAATCCATTTATATGTTAGGTTTTTCTTTTTAAAGTGTTTGGAGTGTCTTTTCAGATCTTTGCATCTGTTCTCTGCCATCTGCACTTTGAGAACAGATATGTGGCTGGTTGTTTTAAAGATATAGTCTGGCAGGTGTAAAGGGGCTGTTGAGGGCTGCTGCTAATGCTAAACAAGAGAAAGAAAAAAGTGGGGGGAAAAAAAATCATTTAGTGTCACTAGGCTAATAGAGAAGGAATTTCTTATTGCCAACCAGAGACATGTTTGTTCTGCTTAAAAAGCTGTCTGGCACCCCAAACCTCAGGAATGGGGGCTCAAATGTACTACAGAACAGGCTCTGCTCCAAAAAGAATACAAGAATGGCCACACCGGGCCAAACCGAAGTCCAGTAAGTTGCCTCCAGAAGGCCAAGCCAAGGGAAGAACTGGGCAGATTTTAGAGATAACTTGTCCAGACTATTCTCCCAGCCTGCAGAAACCTGACATTCAGGGATATCTTAAGCTAGTGGACACTCACACACAACAAGAGGAAGAGCAGCACAGTAAACAGCATCTATAAGGCAGAGCAGAACGGACAAGGATTCGTAGGAATAATTCCCAGGGGGATAACCGCACTCTCTGCTCTCCCCTCTGTTTTAGCCCATTGAATTCATATTGCCCACTGCATTGACTGATAGGGCAGACGTACAAGGGAGCATGAGATGAAGGAGTTAAATATCCTCTCTCTGTCTCTGCTCGGTGTGACTTGCTTTGCATAACCACAGGATAGTGCTCTAATTCCTCTCCTCAGCTGAGGTAGGGTAACACGGGTGACAGCTCCCTTCCCATTCAGCCTTTAATGGACTGAGACAGAAGAACAAACCATGCAAGAGAACAAATACTACATCCCCAAATATGAGAGCTTCAAAATGCCCCTGCCAACACATCCAAAAAACCCACCAGTGCCTGTGTGATGTGATGATACCAGAAAAACAGGCAACTGCTCTCCCCACCACCTGGCAAGGATGCTGCCATCCTTATAATCTTTTGCTGTCTGCGTGGATGGTGCCTGCCTGCCTACACGTACGAGCTCTGCTGTAGATGAGGAGACAGGACCCAAGAAGCTCCTCTGCAGCTCCTGCCCTTCACAGGGCCAACACAAATTCCTGACATACACAGTTGACAGCATCTCTCAGACTCCCCACCCTTCCAGTCATCTTGGTCATGGCACGGTGCAGAGAGCTCTAAAGGCTTTTCTGCTCAGGCAGTGCCATCCAGTTCTTAACTTCTTTCTTCTCAGCACACATTTGATTAATACAGCTTGCATGAAAATACCTATTCAGTTACACAGTCAGCATACGCATCTTCTCTCATTGCTGTTAACCCACTCCCAGTACTGGCTGCGATTTAAAGAAGCTTTTTGACAGGAAGAGATGCCACAGAGAAAATTAACACCAGCTTTTGTAGACACTGCTTCACTCTGATCAAGCTTCTCTTGGCAACCAGTGCAGTGTAAAAAAGATTTTGTTCTTATCAATGTCTTTTTTTTTTTTTTTCCTTTTTCATGCCATTTAGTGTGTAGGAAGCTATTGTGCTCTCATTTGAATAGCTTTGGGTGGAGGGAAGAGAACAGAGTATGAGCCAGAAATTGAGAAATGGACAAATTTGGAAGGGAGGGGACTGTTAGCTCTTTTAATTTATTCTTGCAGCAGCATGAAAGTAATATATTGTGGGATTAAAGAAAGCCAACGTTTGTTTTGATGTTTTAATGGAGTTTTCCTTCCTCCATACAGAATCCTCTTTATAGCAGAGCCTGCATGCATTTAGGAGAGGAGCACTTGACCTGTGAACTCTGCCTCCAGGCATTTGTCTCACAAGATAGGGCCATGCTGAGTTGATGGGTAACTTGCAAAGGAATGCCATCATGGGCTTTTAATTCATCCAAGCCCTCTGGAGGGGAGTCTGGCCTGCGGAGGAAGGAAAGAGGAAAACTGACTTCTGCAGAAGTCTGTTTTCTATTAGCTTACTGAAGAAGGGTGAAGAAGGAGGTGGCTGAGACTAGAGGGATGTGCAGGGAAACAAGAGGACAATCAAAAGAGTAAAATACCCAGGAACTAGTATTTTGAGAAGAGCAGGTATGAAGCCAGTAAAGGCAGAAATAAAAGGGGTGTATTTGGGGTGTGTGGTGTGGTGGTGCACGGAGAGATCCGCCACTGCTAACTTAGCGAGTCAGATGCTTTGTGTTAATGTGGTACTGACATCCCATTCCTCACCATTCCT
>NW_010433087.1:14611-33724 GCF_000710305.1 Buceros rhinoceros silvestris
ATTCCTGCTCCTATATTTAGCTTAGGGAAATTGCTTCTTTTTTGTGTTTTGATTTTTTTTCCTCTTGCTGGAGCCAATGGAAACTGCTGTGGCGCTCTCTTCTCCCCCCCTCCTCCCCCTCTCTGAAACAACACCAGCTTTTTATCTGCATATATGGTGCACAGTTGTGCACTTATAAGATAGGGCGGTGCCTTCATGGAGGTTTGGAAAGCTTTGCAAGGAACTTTTCACCACTTTCTTGTTGACTGGGCTCCCTGATGGAGAGAGCTCAGGTTGTCTGGAAAAATGTTTGACATTGCTGTGTTGTCCTTCTCTTGTGTTTGAGGTCACCTGAATGACCTACAGCTGAGTTGTTTTTAAAACCTGCTCACATCAGGAAGGTGTACTTAAAGGTCGTATAGTGGCATCATAGACCTAGAAATAATACCTTTAAATGTGTTTGCTATTGCCAACGGCCCCTGCAGAAACCAGCATGCAAACAAACGGGACACTTGAGCTCAGCTGGCTGGTGGATGATTTGTACAGCAGTAATCCATACAGCAGTGAATAGTTTCTATAAATGTCTTGGAAATCAGAATGTCCTTGTGGATTAAAAAGGTGCTGAGGTCATCAAGCTCTGCCTGCAGCTGCAAGGAGGTAGAGTTTGTGCTGAAACAAGGGTGCTAATAATGCTGACCTTCTAAACATCTAGTGTGTGCCAGGGTCAGTGTTTCTCTCTGCTTTTGGAGCTAGTCTTAGTTTGCATGTTGGCACTGGGATTTAAAAAGTTCTTGTCAGACAAAGATGTTTTGAAACTTGAATTTGTTTTGAAAGCTTCAGTTTGGGAAAGGAGTGGGGATGGGTGGAAGAGGTGTTGTGACCATTATAGAAGTGCAGGTTTGAAGTGTTTTGCTTGGTTTACATTCAGAGTTGGAAACTAGGAACAAAAAGATCAGTGCTATCTTCCCTTGTGTCCTTTCCATCCCTCTGACTGTAAATACTGAATGCAGCCTTATAAAGGAGCAGACAAAGGTGGAGGATGGATAGCCCTTGTATGCAATTAATTTTCCGTAGTAATTATTATTTTAATTGCAGTAAGACGAAAATCAGCATAAACAGAAAAGAGTAGATACTTTGAGTCTCCTGAGGGCTTGGTAACCTTACTGGACTTGGAGGCAGTGTGGAGTAGGTGGGTCAGCAAACTGACCATTCAGCGTCTCTGTTCCCTTTATTTTGCTAGACCAGTTTCCTTTGCTAAGATGGAAAGGGTAGAAATGAGCTCTGAGCTACCTTGTTTGGGGAACCGCTGCGGGTTCTGCTGGAGAGTGACTTGCAAGCTGAGTGGGGTGGAGAACTTGCTCTCGGGCGATAGTGATCTGCTCTGTGAGTGTCTGAGTAGGCAACTGAGCCTGCTTTGAACATTCAGATGAGATTAAAGCGCTAAAAATGGTTAATTTCTGCTTGTTGAGGAGATGCGCTCCCTAGGATGGAGCGAACTAGAAACCTTCCTAAGCATTTTAAGTGGGAACAAGCTTTCAGAGTTGTGTGCCCCTGACTCCCAGAACAATATCTGTATCCTGCTGTAAGATTGGCAGTTTGTGGCCTGCCATCTTGCTGAATAAGGTGTCCTTGGAGTTGGCTGGAGTCTTCATTGCCCTTGGGTATGGCAAAGAGGAGAGTAATGGTGGAAGATTGACATGGGACGACAGCATAGCAACGGGGTAGCATTTATTGGATAACAGCTAATCTAAGAAAGCCAGTTGAGAAGACTAGCTTATCCTGGCTGAATTACTTTATTGGCATAGGAGGTCATAACCAGTTAGCAAGTTACGTTAGTTATTAGCTTACAACTCAGTGTAACGATGTACTATCCTGTTGCACTGAGTCTATGAGTTAAAATCACCTTTTTGTGGCATAAATTAATGCTTGCTGACCAGTAAGGAGATAGTGTGATCTATGTCCTCCCCCTCCAGATAGAGTTTATTAATTATGGATCCGACTCAGTGAATTGAGCATAGGATTGCCTTAAGACAAAGTTAAAACATCCGTGTTTGTGATGGCTGCTCTGGCACTAGAAGCTGTGTGGCTTTTGAAGTGGTTTGTTGACTTGTGTTGGTGTGTGAGCTGTGTGGCTTGTACCTTCACTAGGGCTCTGGACTTGGCCAAGGGCTGCAAAGAGGGCAGGAAACCTGCTGACAGACAGCCTGCTGTGGAGTGCAGCTCAGCGAAAATTCAAGTGGCCAAGGGCTCTGTCGTGTAAGTTAGTAATGGCAAAGGCCTGGACCTTTGTGGTTCACTATACTATTCTAGGACATGGTTTGTTTGCTTGTCTGGTTTGAAAACCATAGTTTGTGTTTTGCATCTTTTCTGTGTTTTTTAGACTGCGTTCACTTCTCTGAAATCCTATTTTTCTGCAGAGTTCCCCACAATAAAACAAAAACTTAAATTTAAGAGCTGCATAGGGAAGTCTTTGCCAGGATTTTGTGTCTTTTCTTTATTCTTTCTGGTTTTTTGAAGCTTATTTTGAGCACAGTTCATCCGTGTCATAAGGCAGGAGGATTTTGGTCCATTAACCCTACCCAACTCCACATAATGGAGTTTTGCTTTGCTGTACTGATTAGTCAGAGGCTTGGGATTAGATAGATTTTCACATCTGCTAACTTCCTATTTCATATCTTGTGATTTGTGTGGCTTAACCTCCCCTGACTTGTTAATGGATCACAAACCACCTGCTTCTGTACACTAATCCCTCAGAAATATATAGCATAGTTTGGCTCAAAACACTCCAGATTGGTTCCCCAGAGTAAAAAGTGTAGAAAGATCAATCCTGGTCTGAACAAACTGCTTATTTACACTTGCCCTGCTCTTCTATGAGATTACCTCTCCAACCATGGCTGTCTGCCTTAATTATCGAGAAAGTTTGGTGCCTTTATTGCCTTGGCCTTCAGGGTAGGGCATGAGTGGAGAAGAATAGGTGGAATGGCGTGGACTCGTCTAAAGGGAAGGGGCTTTTATCTTGTGAATGGCTGGTGCTTTGGACGTTGAAGCTTTGGTACTAGCTTTGGTGTCAGCTTTGAGCTAGCATGATTAGCCAAGATCTCTGAGCTCAAGGTCTTGGTGTTGTTAGTCCTCCTTACTTCCCTCTTTTCCATTTCAAAATTTACATTCCTCCTGGGAGGGCATCCTGGTCAGACCAAGGGAAAGGTCAGCTGCCTGGGCTAGGCGAGGAGATGCCAGAGACATCATAGGTCTCTGTCAACCATGAGCTGTTAGCCCTGCCTGCTGCATGTGGAGAGAGGCCTGGACAGCACCTCTTGTCCTGGGCAGGATGATGCCAAAGTGTGCTTAGTCCTGTGCATGCACCGCCTGTCTTGAAATGTTGGTGAAGTCTGTTGGTGAAGTGCTGCAATCATCATGGCTTGGCTTCGCGAGCGAAGATCTGGGAAGGGCTTTTCCCACGCTCACTGCAAGCGATGAGTGCACCCTTCGGGGCTGCGCGGTGGATTGTTTAGGTGAGGCGCAGCGTGCGCAGAACTGGCTCCACCCTTTACACCTGAGGTTCATCTGCCGGGGCCCAGCGAGCTTGGACGGTGACAGCGAAGTCCTCGGGTCGTAGGTTTGGTTAGAGTGTCCTTCTCTGAGATGGAGCCTTACAGGGCTAAACGAGCTCCATCTGCCCGGGTTTGGAGTCAGAGTTGTCCTTCTCCTAGGACGGTTGCCCGAAGGCTAGTGAGCCCATCCTGCCCGTGGACACACTTTGTCTGACCCTTCAGCTGAGACCTGTCTGGCCTGGGAGACCCCACCGGAGGCACATGCCACCACCAGCAGAGCTCTCAACCTCACAAGGGCACGCAAGCTCCTTCCCCACGGCAAGGGGGTGCCCGTGAAAGAGAAGTGCTGCAATAGGTTGCTGTGATGCCTCTGCTTTTAGCCTTTCTGCTTGCCTGCTTCAGACCAACTCCTCTACTTCTCTTTCCTGTGTGTTTCTCCCCCGACTGATGTCCGTAGCCTGGCACATGCTGTGGGCAAGCCCCAGTGTGATGATGCCATGAGCGAAGTCCCCAGAACAACGGAGGCTGCTGGGACATCCTGCAGTCCCCTGGTACTGCAGCGAAGGAGGAGCTGGGACTCTCTAACCAATGGCAACATGTACTAGCAGAGGGACAGGTGAAACCCACGATTTCTATTTTAGAGGTGAAGTAAGAGATAGGGCATCAGATCAGTTGTTGTTCTACCTCCTGTTATTCACTTAACAGTTATACTTTTGGGAGGTAGCAGTAAGGGCCATGCGTTTTCTGTTACTGGTCACTACTGCTCTCTGCTAGGAGACAAATGCTGTTACGTGAGGATTTGAAAACCTGTTTGTAGGGTGTTTGTGGAGAGGAGGGAAGGCTCCAGCACCTGGGACTGCCCCAGGGTGGTCATGGAGTGCTGAGGCACTAAGGCAACGTGCTATGAGCCAGATTAGTGGGGAAGTGGGGCTGCTTCTCCTTCCCGCCCCTCCCAGTCAGCAACTGTTTTGCTCCCAATGGAAGGTGATTATATTGCTTACTAAGAGTTTGCTGTTGCTTGCTTTTACAGTCCATCTCGCTAGAGAGATTTCTGCAAGGCCCCTGAGCAAGTTGTTTATACAGATACGTCCCCTCTCTTCTCGCTGGCCAGCCACGTCTTGTGCTATACTCAGCAGTTTCTGTTGTGTCTAGTGCTGTGGCCAGACTCAGAAATTTATCCCCTCTACCTCTCTTTCTTCCACTCCCTGAGAGCGTTTCTGAAAGATCCCCTCTTTCCTTCTTTCTGATCACCTTACTGTGTTCTAGACGTACTGGTTTGGTGCCCAGCACATATGATCACTTTTATGGCAGGGGTCATAATCCATTAGGGCCATGGCACAAACTTCAACGGTTAATCTTTCTGTCCAGCTTGAGCAATCAGAGACTCAGGACTCTGAGGTGCTAGGAAGATTTTTGTGGTACTAGCACATGGTACTCCTCCACATTGGGGAGACTTGTGATTCCCCTCTGGGCTGCTCTGTTGCTTTGTGATTTCTGGTTAACCCTAGCTCAGTCTGTAAGATTAAGGAGTGAAGGAGCTTTTTGAGGTTGCTTTTGCTGCTGCTCTGCCAGCAAGGATAGCTCTTTGGTTTTCTTCATACACATGGCCATGTAAACTTTTTGTTCTTCTGTTTCCTCCATCTAGGTGTGTTGTTGTGCTGTTCAACCCTAGAAAAAATAAGCAACACCATATTCTAAACAGTTCCAGGTGAGTGAAGCTTTAAGTTGGGCTTGATTTCTGTAGGAGGTGAATTCAAGATTTTTATGGCTTGAGTGAAGTGCAGGAGCTGCTGTTCCTTCAGCCTAAATTCCTGCAGTGAGAGCTGCCTTGGGGAGAGGCTGCCTGCTGGTTTGACTCTAGCTCCTAATGTGAGGTGCTATTGCTGACAGGGTACCACCTCACAAACATTGTGATCCTGTGGGGCACTGCTAATAGGCATGACACGGAGGAGATCTTACTAGAACTCCATGGCATCTGACTTTTCTTTTCCCCCTCCACCTAAAACTATAACCTCATTGCTGAAGCCAGGACTGGGACATGGTCCTGCATCTGGAATAAAGGTGCAAGGATGAACCTTGACTTTTGGAGCTTTTCTGGTGCTGTGGGCATGCCACTTGAAACTTGGGCAGCAGGGAGTCCCCATGGCAAGTGTTATACCTCTGGTAAAGCAAAACCATTGTGTCAGGCTATTATGTGTAATTTTAGCCTCTTTCCAATTTGTCCCAACCTACTCCCCCATCATGACGTATTGAAATGAAATCACATGTTGGAAATATGTCTCATGTCATTTTCTCTGTTTTAGGAAAACAATTACAGCACTTTCTTTCTCTCCAGATGGAAAATATTTGGTTACGGGAGAGGTAAGTGTGAGAAGAGAGAGCACACCTTGTCCATTGCATTTTGAAGCAAGGTAGAGTGTTACAAGAAACAAGCCAGTGAGCTGCCTTGACATAGACAAATTATTTCAGTGTTGCATCTCTGGGTGGACCTGCTGTATTATGAGTGGCTCGGGGTGCTCCTGCTGGCAGTTTTTCAGTGTGTTGTCTCTCATCGGCTTGGGGGATGGGTCTTCTGGGGTGGCATCTGTGGGCTGAAGGTAGAGTGAAAATAAGTGGAAGGATGACTCTACTCTGTCATCAATGAAGAGTACTTGGATGGCCCTTAATTCTGGTCTGAGTTTAGCATTGTCCTTTTAGGATTTCAGGAAGTAACTGAGGCCAGTAAAAGAGTCAGGGAAAAAGTTAAAAGTCCATGTGGAATGGAGCTTTAGGAATAGTGACAGAAAGTGCTGGTGCTTGTGGTTTGGCATCGTATGTTTAGTTGTGGGCAACAATTGCTTGCTCTTTCCAATATGCCCATGGGGGAAAACAAGGATGAGTGCACTCTGTGTCTGCTCTGCATTAGAAGTTTGAGACGTGGGCTGTGTCATGAGGCTGGAGTTGCTAGATGTTAGAAATCCCCAGAAATGCTGACTATCTCCCATATGGCTGAGCTCAGTTTGCTCTTGTATGTGATTCATGGCAATTTACCTCTAGTGTCTGTCCCTCTGTAAGATGTGGGAAGGCAGCATGACCGTAATGGCAGCTGTTGTGTCACTGGGTGACTCCCAAGCTGCGCCTGAATCCTGCATGGATCAGGCCAAGGATAGAAACAACAGTGGTATGTGATGAAGGCTACCTTGACACAGAAAATGTAAGCACAAATTTGCCATCAGAGCATCAGAGAATCCTGTTGTTAACTTCTTAGTGAAAACATGAGGTTTTGTAGCTGTAATTTGGTTTAATGCCTCTTTGCACTCTAGAAGTCTTGATGTAATAAAAACTGTAATATATAAAATGTATATTTATTTTTCCTCCCTGCTGTTCAGTTCTGTTGGTTCTGGTGCTGGTTCCTTCCTTTTTTCTGCCTTTTTTTCTTCCTGTCTCTGGAGTTCTTGTAGGGTAGGAAAAGTGATGAAAAATAAAGTGGGTATTTTTGTTACTGACAACTTGAACTTTTCAGTTTGAAACTTCATTGGGTAAATGGCAAGTTCAGATTAAAAAAAAAGGCAAAAAAAGCCTTTCCAGTTGTACTTGAAAGCTTTTTTTCCTTGTTGCAAAACATGTCTCCTCTTGTCCTGTTGTAAAACCATTTCTCTTTTCTGTATCCTCCCATGGGTCTGACATTTGAGTTATTACTTAGTGTGGCAGTGTCCCCTGCCGGTGTCAGCAGCCTCAACTTAGTTCAACCTCTGTCCCATAGGGAAATACATTCTGAGTTCACTTTGTCAAGCCTGCTTTTAGCAGCCTTGTGCTAGTTCTGCCTGGTAACACCTTAGTTTTCTGCATGACTGGCTTTTCAGGAAGGAGGGCATGGAGGTTAGTCCTTGGCCACGATACGTATTAAATGTCTGTTATACATTTCAAATGCAAAAGAAAATGGATTTTTTTTTCTTTTTTTTTCTTTTTTTTTCTTTTTTCTTTCTCTCCATGGAGACATGGGGATCAAACAGAGCTTACTTTTGATGACTGTTTCTTACATGATGAAATAACAATTCCATTTGTTAAGGTCTTGTGGTGTATGCTAAGATGTTGGGAAATACATATATGTACGTATGTACACGCATACGTGTTTAAGTACAGCAATTGCTTTGAAGAGCAGCTGGTTCAGCTCATTGTAACCTCTTGCCAGCCACCCTGAGACCTGAGCGCTGTCTTGCAGGAGGGAGAACTGTACCAACTGCAGTAAAATCTGACCACGGCGTTTTTCTAGGCCTCAAGCAGTTGCTTGGCAAAGCTTGTGAACAAGACAATTAAAACATGTGCAATTCTGAGGTTTTAAAGCTTCGACCCCTCCTTGTGATCAGACTTGCCTCTCCCACACAATCACACGACTTACTTAAAACTGATCAGAAAAGGTACCGTTTTGCCGTGTCACCATGGATATGTTATCTGCAAGCTGCTGTTTTGACAGACTTCAATGAGAAATCATGAGCAGACTCTTGATTAAGATTTGCCCATCAGGCACATTTTTGGCCAGCATTTCAGTTCATCTTGCGTGCCTTGTTTTATTTTGGCTTAATGACATACAGTTAAACAAAAGAATAGAATTGTCTGGCAGAAGGTGCTGAATTGGCATTTCTGAAGGCTATGACCTTCTGTTTCTCTGGAGAACAAGCGTAAAACCAGAGGCTGTGTTCCCTCAATGTCTTTTCTGTGACACTACCCCGCCCATACTCTTTCAAGCAGCATGCATCTGTCTGTTACCTTTGTGACAAATGATGCTGCTGGTCTCTCAGAGGCCCCCCTCAAATGGTGTGTTATAGTTACCACATCAGTCATGTCATGTTTTCATATGGCATGACCTGGCTTGAGATCTCAGATGTCCTCATTGTGTTAGAGGCAGAGGATGTGAGGGCTTTATGGTGCACTGAGTCCAGGATAAGATCTGTTATAATCCCAGAATGGTAGGGGTTGGAAGGGGCCTCTGGAGATCATCTAGTCCAACACCCCTGTTAGAGCAGGTTCACCTAGAGCAGGTTGCACGGGATCATGTCCAGGCAGGTTTTGAATACCTCCAGAGAAGGAGACTCCTCAGCCTTTCTGGGCCCACTGTTCCAGTGCTCTGCCACCCTCAAAGTAAAGAAGATTTTCCTCATGTTGAGATGGAACATCCTGTATTCCTGTTTGTGCTCGTTGCCCCTTGTCCTGTCTCTGTGCACCACTGAAAAAGAGTCTGGCCCCATCCTCTTGACACCTGCCCTTCAGATATTTATAAGCATTGGTGGGTTCCCCTCTCAGCCTTCTCTTCTCCAGGCTAAACAGACCCAGGTCTCTCAGCCTTTCCTCATGAGAGAGATGCTCCAGTCCCCGAATCATCTTTGTATCCCTCTACTGGACTCTCTCCAGAGTTCCTTGTCTCCCTTGAACTGAGGAGCACGGAACTGGACACAATGCTCCAGATGTGGCCTCCCTAGGGCAGAGTAGACTTGACTTGCTGGTCACAGTCTTCTTTGTGCACCCCAAGATATCACTGGCCTTCTTGACCACAAGGGCACAGTGCTGGCTCATTGTGAACCTGTTGTCCACCAGGACTCCCAGGTCCTTCTCAGCTGAGCTGCTTTTCAGCAGGTCAATCCCTAACCTGTACTGGTGCATGGGGTTCTTCCTCTTTCAGGTTATGTTCTTTCAGATGCCTGTTGAAATGCATATGCTCCTTAGGTTGTCAGTCTCAACCTGGGCTTTAAAGCATCAAAGGAACCTCTAACCCAGATGGTGTGAATGCACCATCTAGACACCTTTTTCCAAGCTCCCCTACATTTACATGCTCAAATCTCTTAGAACTGACCTCGGGGGTTACATTTCCTGTTTTGTGTCTGTTCTTGTCCCCTCCAGAGTGGACACATGCCAGCAGTTCGGGTATGGGATGTGGCTGAGCGAACCCAGGTGGCTGAGCTCCAGGAGCACAAGTATGGTGTGGCCTGTGTGGCCTTCTCCCCCAGCTCCAAGTACATTGTTTCAGTGGGGTACCAGCATGACATGATTGTCAATGTGTGGTCATGGAAGGTAAGTTTCTCTGGAGGTTGGGCGGACCCAGAGTGTTGCTAAGTTAAAGAGTGGACAGTCTGACCATAAACTATTTAAGTTCCATCTTGCTTTCTGCTTTTTTTAAAAATTCTGTTGTTGTTTGGTTTTGACATTTATAGACACAGACAAGTCTGGAGATAAGAGCAAGCTATGGTCCCTTAGGGGATGTCTAAATCACTTCAGTGAAGGGATATTCTTTATACTTGGAGACATGTGACATGTTGCTGTCCAGCCAGAAAATCTTGGACTTCAAAACCTTGTCAAAACCTTGTGCTTTCTTAGAGTCTTATTAAAAACTAATTTATGAGATTGAAGAAGGAAACTCTCATCAGCCAAGGATTTCTTTCATGATGTAGTGGTTGCTCTTGGCTTGTTTTGGTTTTGTTGTGTCAGAGTTTGTGATACTCTGATCCCATCCTTGATGGTTGAGAAAGGGAACATGGAGAAACCATGGTGGGTGAAAGCCAACGGAGGTCACTCTGCCACTGGGTTGGGGTAGTGCTCTGTGGAAACAAATCCTGTGTCTTGTTCTCTAGAAAACATTTAAGTGTGTGCTGTTTGTATATAAGAGAAGAAACATTTATTGTCAGTAGGCTTGGAGTGTTCTGGATTAATAAATGCTGAGCACTTAACTCTTCAGCTGCTGTAACCCTCTCTAAAAGAGATGCCATTTAAAAAAACTTCAGTGCATCTGTTAGATCTCACATGACCATAGAATGGTTTAGGTTGGAAGGGACCTTAAAGATCACCTAGTTCCAACCTCCCTGCCATGGACAGGGACACCTTCCACCAGACCAGGTTGCTCAAAGCCCTATCCAGCCTGGCTGTGAACACTTACAGAGAGGGAGCATCCACAACTTCTCTGGGTAACCTGTTCCAGTGCATCACCACCCTCACAGTAAAGAATTTCTTCCTAATATCTAATCTAAATCTACCCTATTTCAGTTTGAAACCATTACCCTTTGTACTGTCACTACACTCCCTGATAAAGAGTCCCTCCCCACCTTTCCTGTAGGTCCCCTTTAAGTACTGGAAGGCTGCTATAAGGTCTCCCAGGACCCTACTCTTTTCTTGCAGCTTGTAAGTCTGTGCTCATTTAGTATGTTACTCTCTTAATCACATTTCCTGTGCTGTAATTTAAGGTCTCACTGTTAGTTCTCTCCTGCATGAGCTGAAGTTTGACCTTGCTATTTTTTTGTATAGCTGAACTGTTTAGTGATAAAACATAAGTGCGCATGTCAGTGTTGAAAACTGAGTGCTCAACCTTTTGAATCTTTTTAGTTACACAAATGAAAGTAGTGACTTGGAGATGGTCACGATGCATCGCATGTGTGGGACAGTACAAGTAGCTTTGCTTTCCCTTACTTATGCAGGTTTTTCTGTTTACTGTGATCCTATTTATATTTATGTGCATGTGAGCTTGTGAAGGACTGTCTCACTCTTCTGTGCTGAAGATCATGCACTTAAAGCATACTCTCCAGACTGTGACTATCGGGAGGTCCAGATAGCCTTTATTTTGCAGGCTGGATACCAAAACTAGAGAGACTTACCTGACCAAAGTCAGAGAAGAAGAAGAGGCCAAGATGTGAAAAGAGATCTTCTGAAGCACTTCCCTGCACTTTTAACCACAACTTTTTTTCTATCCACTATGCTGCTGCTGCTTCTATTTCCCTGTTTTTCCTGGCTGGGAGTCTTAGTCACTTGACTAAGTGATGAAAAATTGTCTGTAGGGTCCCCTTTCTTCCCTAAAGAAAGGCCACAACAATAGTTCAGATGTTGAAGTCTGCAAGGGTCCTAAGCCTTTCTGTGTGTGCTGTCTTGAAATAAATTATATTAATAGCTGTCCTTCTTGCTCTTCCCCCAGTCTGGGTTGGGGGTTCCTCCATGGTGATGGTGCAGCAGCCTAGACTCTTCTATTTCCCATTTCTTCAATTCTGACAGCATGCAGTCCAATGGGGCCCTTGGAGTGACGTGGTTTATGTGCCAAGAGCATTGTGTTGGGAAAACTGGGAGCCACCGAATCCCTAAAAGGAAGGGTAAACGAAACAGTAGAGAATAAAAAGTGGTACACTATTGTCAACGGTGTGCTGCATGGTTGAAAAGTCACCACAGGCAGGGTGGTAAACGTTTTTATTCTCACTTCTACCAATCCCTGGGGAAAGGCAGGGGAAGGAAAAAAGATCTCTGCTATGTGACAGTTCTGCTTGAGCAGTGTCCATTCCTGTTTTCTGTCTTTGCCGTGTTCTTCCTCCTTTCCAAGACTCCTTGATGTTTTGAGGTGCACATCTGAGGTATAGCAGATTTTGCTTTGTCCTTTCCAATATAGGCGTAGTCTTTTTGCATTTTGGGACTTTCGATAAAGTGTCATGTTTTTAGAGAGAAGAGAGAATTTATGGAGGAACCATTTCGCTGCAGAAAATGCCTGTTACCCACCTTGCCGTTATTGCTGCCTGGAGGCTGGGATAGCTTTTCCTTGTGCTGGCTTACATATGCTTTTGCTGTTTAGAAAGGGAAATGGATTTGCTGTGAGCTCCTGGTGATTGTGAAACCAACATGTTTGTCATGGCTCAGACAACAAGTTCCTGCAGGCACTACTGCCTGCTGATTTGTTCTTGATCTCAGTCAATGTAATTCAGTTAGAATTGAATGTGAGTTGTACTGTCTGCCAAATCAATGTGCCCAGCTAATGCTGGGGAGGTTGTATTCGGGGGCGAATGGGGGATAGTTTGGGCCTCATCTTTCCCCCATTGCAGCACTTGTATGAGATATGTGCTTGTCATTGAAAATTGAAAAAAATGAGTTCCCCTTGCTTCTGAGCAAAGAAGTTAAGCTATCTAAACAATTATGTTTCCAGAAAAACATTGTAGTGGCAGCCAACAAAGTCTCAAGCAAAGTGACAGCCGTGTCATTCTCAGAGGACTGCAGTTACTTTGTCACTGCTGGAAATCGACACATCAAGTTCTGGTACCTGGATGACAGCAAAACCTCCAAGGTGAGAGAAGGTGCATCAAGGCCAAGCTGTGAATAGGCATTTCCGTCTTAGGGCAGAGTGGATGTTGACCCAGTGAGCTGTGGGAAGTGGGAACTCTTTTGATTTTGCTGGGATTCAAGGATAGCTCCCTGTCCCTGGCTTTCAAGTCTGTCTTCCCGTAGGCTGGAAGTATCAGAGGCCACCAAAAGCTTGTCTTATCCTCTGCTCAGGTAGGGACATGGCTCCTGGGGTTATATAGCATCATGCCTGGTTTTTTAGTAGTCACATATGCTGAAGGACAAAAAAGAAAAGAGCTGCAGTCATTGAACTGCTTGGAACACAGAGATGGGGAGAGCTGTCTGATGTTGGTATGAGCATCTCAAAAGATTGTGAGTGTTACTTTGAAGCATCAAGTGTTTGAAATGTTAGCTGTCCTGTTCTTCTCTGGGGTACAGAATCCACATATGATAATTTTTCTGCATGCCCATGAGCAAATGTTTCTACTTCATGCCTGGACCCTGGTTTGGCATTTGGTGAAATCACAGATTGCCTATGGAAGGGTTGTTCTTCCAGTGACTGATCTGCTGTCTCTGGGTCATACATTTGGATATGCAGTTTTGGTGGCACTAACTGACGTTCCACCAACTGGTGTGTAAATACTGATGGTCCCAATATACTATACAACCAATGGGTCTGCTGCAAGTAAAACGTGTTGCTACCTCTCCTTGTAGGCTGTTTGCAGCTCTCTTTCTCTGAGGCATTTCAGCACTGAAGGCTTGATGTTGTAAAAAATGTCTGTCTGCCTGGTGTGCCTTGCTCTATTTCTGACAAACTGTTTTTTATTGGTAGGTCAATGCCACAGTCCCCTTGCTAGGTCGCTCAGGATTGCTTGGAGAACTGAGGAACAACTTCTTTGCGGACGTGGCTTGTGGAAGGGGAAAAAAAGCTGACAGCACCTTCTGTATCACATCCTCAGGCCTGCTCTGTGAATTCAATGAAAAAAGGCTGCTAGACAAGTGGGTGGAGCTGAGGGTGAGTTTTACATCTTCCTGTCCCACAATAGTTGTGCCTGCTGAAGCAGAGCGGGAATGACAAATAATAAGGGCTCTTGGAGCACAAGATGCTGGACCACCAGCAGTGAAAGTTGTTGGGCTTCTGCCACTCTGTGATTTACTCTGGAAGGCCAGGCAAAAATAGTGTTGCTTCTTGGCAGAGGGACTTTATTAATCATTGAGACGCTTTGATTCTCAAGCTTCAGCATTACAGCCACAGCTCTTCTGGCAAAGCAGTGTCCTTATGTGACTTTGGCCACCCCTGGACAAGTAGGAGTCTAAGAAGGATTCTGATTTCTGTCCACTCTGCAGTGTCATACTTGGCTTGTGCATCTCAAATGCAGGCCCCCAAGGTACTAGTTGGTTTGGCTCTTCTAAACCACCAGGTTGGCTCATAGTTAAGAATATGATTGTGCTTATTTTCCTTTGCATTGAATGTAAGATGCCTTTCCAGAAGGATCCAGTGTATTAAAATCAAGGGGAAAATCTTTCCACACTTTCGCTTAAGTGAAATGCCTCTTCTTTTCTTTCCTCTCTAAAATCTGCCTTTCACTCTCGCACAGAATACAGACAGCTTCACAGTAAGTTGGAAAAAAATTTCACATTGAACTCATCCCCTTATCACCACACTCCATTTTGTACCATTTTCTGCCATTTGAACAAATTCCAATGGGAAGGGAAGAAAATCCATTTTTTTTTTTCCTTGTCCCTTTGTGACAGGTAATGTATTGGTGTGCTAGTACAGGATGAGGTGGTGCTTGCCTGCCAGTGGAACTGAATGTCACAAAGGATCAAAAAATAATGTTCAGAGTAAGACTCAGTGGAGCAGACGTGTAGCTCTGCTGACCTCCCACCGTAGTGGATGGTAGAGGAACTGGGCCTTTTTTTAGCCACTTGGAATCTGCAATAGACCTTGGCTGGGAAGCTCCTCAGAAAGCAAAAATGGATTTTTAGGCTTTTCCTTACTCCCAGGGCTCCACTTCACTTCAGCTCTTCTGACCATGGCTCTTTAGTCTGTCAGTTTGCTATTCTCCCTGTTGTGTGTCCGATGACCTTTGAAGTGAGAGCGCGTTGCTTATTCACCTTGTCTGCTGTGTCTTCCTCAGACCACGGTGGCAAACTGCATCTCTGTAAATCACGACTACATCTTCTGTGGCTGTGCTGATGGCACCGTGCGGATTTTTAACCCTCTGAACCTTCACTTTGTCACCACTCTACCGAAGCCGCACTTCCTGGGAACAGACATCGCGAGTGTGACTGAGGCCAGGTACTGTGGAGAGGGTGAAAGGGAGCAAGGGAGGCTTGTGGGAGTTAGAACTGTTCCCCAGACCTTTGCCATCTGGAGTGTGTTCTTTTTATGGATTAAAATTGACAGCCTGTTGCAGATCTCCCTGAGCTGTTGCACCCTTGCTCTGCGTGGCTGGGCTACAGCCCAGAGCTGGTTGCTGGACTACACAGCGTATCTTGCTCCTCATCTCCCTGGGATTGCTCAGGTCTGGCAGGTGGGCAGAGGGCACAGGATGCTGTGGCGCGCTTCAGTTGTTCCTGTACTATGAGACATCCTTTGCTTAAGGATGCTTAAAGTAAGGGCTGAAGAATCTCCTCTGCAGCAATACAGTGATGTTGCTAAGAGAAGCCCAGGCTCTCACGGGCCTTTTTTTTTTTTTTTTTTCCAAATGCTTCCTTGCAATCTTTGTAGACCCAAATTTACTATTGCCTGTAGTATTTCTTCTCCCGCAATCTTCTGCATTCTGTTCTCTTGTTTCCCTACCTTGCACCAGTATCTCCTGCCTTGGCTCTCTATTTCTCACCTGGGTGGGTGGGTCATGTGATTTCTGCACAGTTCTGTCTGCCAGCTTGCGGAGGCTTGTGCCAGAGAAAACCCTTCACGTGTTGCTGTTTGCCAGTCCTGGTTGGAGGCTTTCCTAAACCTCTTCCATTGCCTTCTTTTGCTTCTGTCGCTAGTGGAGAAAGAAATCAAAAAGTATATGAATCCGCCAGCCATCATTCCACCGCATATGTGGAGTTTACATTTACGTCTACAGATATATATACTCTTTTTGGGTTTTGTGGTTTTTTTCTTCTTTCCTTTTTTTGTTACTTGTGTCTCAACAGGCTTTCTTTAAAATTTTTGTGGGAGCTTGAAGTAAGGGTTCAGAGAGTGCGCTGTATAGTCCTCCTCCAGAAGATCAGTGGGAGATAATGATGTTCCAGTAAGGGATCTGGAAAAGGAACTCTTCAATTTAAAATGTTATCAGTTTCTGGTAGTGCTAAAGTCAAGGAATAGTATACATGAACCCTTCAGAAATACTCTTTGCTGCTTTCATGCATCAGTCAAGCAGAAATATTAATGTGATTTTTAAACATGGATTTGTAGTGCTGATTATAATGTTAAGAACATTTTTTTTATTAATTCCAAAGAAGCTTGAAAACACAGGACTCCTTATATTCCCACGCATACCAGAGCCTCTCTGTGGCATGCCGGTTGCCTGCAATGAACTGCCCACAACTGTGTCAATTACTTGATTTTTCAGTAGGATCTGAGCTGCTCTTTTCTAGCCCTCAGAGTTTTGCACTTGGAGAAGCATGGCTCCAATTGTCTAGTGTGCTACATGCGCTTTGGCCCTCATTCCTGCCTCTTCATCAATCCTATCAAAATTGCTGCTCTCAACACCCTGGTACTCTGGCTATTATTACTTGATTCAATATCATTGGCAGAATTGTGGGATGGCTGTGTTCACCTCAGGTCAAGAGAGCAGCTCTTTCTTACGTGCATGGCAGCATGACTTAACAGAAGACCCCTGTAAAGGAAATAAAGGGTTCGTGTGGTGTGATCTTGGTCTGACCTGGGGAAAGAGATCTTTCCTTGTTGTGCAGAATTATTCTGTTTTTAAGTTGGTATCAGAGAGCTTACCTGTCTAGAAAAGACTGTACCCATGTGCAATTGCCCATCTCTTGAGCTGCTGGAAGCAACACCAAGCTGGCCTGAGTGGGGGGTGGGTGGAAGGGAAGCAGGTCAGACAAGTAGCTGCTGAAGTGAATCATTCCTGTGTCCCTTGTGCTGGTGTGCTTCTGTGTTTGAGTGCAGTACTTAACTCTTCTGCTTGGTTCCACACAAGAGCAGTTCCTGCAATCATTAAACAAAATATAGTACCCACCAAAAGATGATCCTCCCCTCTGCTTTGTTTTGAGATTATTTGACTTGGATTTTACCACCTGGTTATGCAGGGGTAAGTGATGGTGATCTCCAGTCATGATCAAGTGTCCTGCTTGGTCCTTCTTCAGGGAAAGTCAATCACCTGTCTGTGGTGGGACTCTGAGTTGGATGGTGAGGAGGATGACTTTCGCCATGGGACTTTCAGGCTTCTTTTGGGACTCTGGTTGTTCAAGAGACAGGTCTTCCCAGCCAGCTGTTTTCTCTACCTATATATGCCCCAGTGTATTGTTTAGCTCGCCACCGCCCTGTGGAGAATCTGAGCTCTCATGCTTCATCTCCTTGGTTTGACTCCAAGAGAATGCAAGTTAACCGGGCTGTTATTCTCTCTTTGTGCAGTCGTCTTTTCTCTGGTATGGCTGATGCAAAGTATCCAGACACGATTGCCTTGACCTTTGACCCCACCAACCAGTGGCTTTCCTGTGTATACAACGACCACAGCCTGTATGTGTGGGATGTCAAAGACCCGAAGAAAGTGGGCAAGGTGTACTCAGCTTTGTACCACTCTTCCTGCGTGTGGAACATTGAGGTATGTTGTCTGCAGACACGAGTGTTGAATTTCAAGTTGCAGCTGCAGGAGTCATCTGAAGAACTGCCAGGTTTGAATGCAAACACTGCAGAGAAAAAGAATTGACTCAGTTTCCTTCTGCGGTTAGTATGGTTGCTACAGGGCTTGAGTTGGAGCTGGGAATTTTGCAATGCAATAGGTGACCAAATGCATTCGATGTAGTGTATGACTGGACAGAAAAAAATCTCACTGGTAAAAGGTGAGAGGTGGGAGAAGGAGCAGAACTGGGCAAAGCTGAATGCTGGGGCTTCTTTCACAAAATACACAAGAGTTTACTGCTGACCTCAAAAAAATTGTTTGAGGTCTGTGATGAGCAAGTGCTCCAAAGTCAAAGGAGTGAAACAAGTGATAATATGTGAGCTCTGATCCTTCTTAACCTAATTAGGAGGACATTTGGAATTAGCCTCTCAAGTGGCTGTCACTGTCCAGTCTGTCTAGGTGGCTTTCCCTCAGAAGGACAGAGGAAAGGAAATGAGAAATAAGAAACAATGTAATTGTTAATGTGCTGAAATGCATCTAACAGTGGTCAGGAAAGGGAGAATTGGAAAGAAAGTAGAAAGCGGTTGAGGACTATTTGTGCTATCGTTTATTCATTGAATCTCACCCTTCTCGATTATAAATTGACACTAGTAGTTGAAAGTTGCAAAGAACAGTGCAAGGCTGTTGTTGCACGGTTGTCATGTAGTCTTTGAGGTGCTCTCTTTGAACTTTAGAAACAAAGGATGCCGGCTTGCTGCGCACTTGAGATGTTCTACGTTCAGGGAAGCTCAGTGAGCATTTGTTTGCAGTGAATACGAAGCTCTTGGCTGCAAACAGGTTTTCATTAGGAGAATTGGTTGGCTCTCACCTTTACAAAGCAGAGAGGACAGCCCTTTTATTCCATTTTGTTTTGAAACTTGCTACCCATGTCTAGGATACCAGGTGCCAGACAATCTCATTCAGGGTTTGATTTTTACCTGCCCTTAGGTGTATCCAGAGGTGAAGGACAACAATCAGTCATGCCTTCCCCCTGGTTCCTTCATCACCTGCTCTTCTGACAACACCATTCGTCTTTGGAACACTGAGAGCTCCAACATTCACGGCACAGCCCTGCACCGCAACATCCTCAGCAATGTAAGATCGTAGGTTTGGTCACCTCCTTGCTCTCGGGGTTGCCCTTCCTCATCACAGGCATTCCACGTTAAGGCCCAAACTTCTTTGAATCTCTTAAGTCAGTGCAAGCTGCTTTGTAAACAGAGCACAAGTCTGGTAAAACCTACGAATCTGAAGAAACATGAAGTGAGTATCAGGTGGAAAGACTGTCTGAAATGGTCCTGGGTTCAACTGCTTTTTCCGTAAACCACCCAAGCTTTGTCTCTTCCAAAATGGTTCGTGCCATATACTTCAGGGGAGCTGTTTATCTCTCTAATGTGTAACCATGTTAAGATTTGTTTTGAAAATGGTTGCATTAAATGAGGCAGAGGTTCAGGAGAACTGAATGAGAAACAGTTTACACTCACTTCATCTATATAAGGGGGATTATACTCATACAGAACAGTGATTATTGATGGGCATTTTCTTCCATTCCCACTCGCATCAGAAGATCTGTGGGCACAGCAGCCTTGACCTGCCTGTTCTCAGCAATATGCTTATGGTGAAAAGAGCTCTTGCTTTATCTGTCAGTTCGAAACAGCGTGGGCTGACTTGATGATCTGTAGAAGTCTTTCAGATTC
>NW_010433087.1:33817-37964 GCF_000710305.1 Buceros rhinoceros silvestris
CCTGCTGTGTCCCATACTGCATTGCAATCACTAATCCCAGAGCCCGTCTGTTGTGCGCTGCTAATTTCTAGCTTGAAGGAGAATCTTTTGCAAAGGGTGATTGTGTGACATAGCTGTGAAACTTCCCTACTACGGTATGAAAGGCGGCCCGAGTCCTTGCCCTTAGCTGAAAGATCCCACCAATTACGGCATTACTGCCAATGGAGTGTATACATTGGCCAGGAGCCCAGTTTCTCAGGCAGATACTTCATGTAAATATTTTGTAACTAGTTCATATTTCTGGGTGTATTATATCCTCAGGACTTGATGAAAATCATCTATGTAGATGACAACACTCAGGTTCTTCTGGACACTGATTACAACTCGGCAGGAAGTGCAGACAAAGCCGATGCACAAGTGATGGATACAAAAGTGGGAATACGCACTGTCTGCGTGAGTCCCGGTGGGGAGCACCTGGCCTCGGGGGACAGGATAGGCACTCTCAGGTAATGCCATAGAGCTTCTTGTGCAGATTGCGAGCTGGGCAGGCATGAGAATCAAAACCAAGTCTTGCTAATTTTATTAAGCATACTAAAGTCAGCCATGTTGTGTTTTAGGATATATGAGTTGCAGTCTCTGAGGGAAATGCTGAAGGTGGAAGCTCATGACTCTGAGATTCTATGTCTAGAGTACTCCAAACCTGACACAGGTAAATGCAGTTGAGCTTCCCTTTTACTTATGAATGTCGTGTTGAGCAAGTCAGAATGTCCAGTCATGGTATGTCAGAACTTTCAGTGGTGATTTCAGAGCGGCTTATGGCATTGTGTCAGTAGAGCTAGACTTTGAAAAAGCCTTCTTTCTCATACATTTCCTTGGAATATTGTAGATTAAGATTGGAACCTGTTCTGTCTGTTACTATAGTGTGAAATCCAGGGGTGTTCTTTTGTGTCCATCCATGCAGTTAGCTACACTATAATGTTTTGTCCCTAAGATGACTTGAGAAGCTATTTCAAAATAGTGACTGGAAGAGGAAATGACGTTTTGGTAATGGTCTTGCACTCTTTCTAACTTTCTGACAGGCTTAAAGCTCTTAGCCTCAGCCAGTCGAGATAGATTGATTCATGTCTTGGATGCTGGGAAGGACTACAGCTTGCAGCAGACTCTGGATGAACATTCATCTTCCATCACTGCTGTGAAATTTGCAGGTACAGAGTCACGGCCTCCCTCCAAAGTTGGGTTTGAGCACTGCTGTTGTTTCATTGCGGCTGTAAAGCAATTTGAACTGCTTAAACACTGAATTAGGCCAGGCTGAAGCTGCAGCTGCTTTTTTGTCATGTTGTGTAGCTGCAGTCCTAACAGAAGGTAATATTCGATGATACTTGCCTTTTTTTCTCTTGTATTTTTTTTTCTTCTCTCCTTCCTCCACACTCAAAAAACCTCTCCTGACTGAAGTCCTCAGCGTTTCTTTGGAAAGCTGCTTTTTGTAATGATTTACTTCCTTTACCTGATGTCAGATGGCTACACTCTGTTTTTAGCAAGGAGAACTGTGGAACAGTCATCCACCAAAAAAATCCCCATCACACAAAAAATTGTTTTGCAATTAATTAGTTACAAGTAAGTTTGTCATTACAAACCAGTGTAAGACTTTGCATACATGGTAATAAAGCACAGTGCATCCCCAGAGCTCAGGTACTTCTGATGGCCAGACTTCAGGGTGGTATATTGTGCTATTGTACTGTCGCAGAATAACAAGTGTTGGCCACTCTGCCAGGGGCATCCAGTAGCCAAGGGTGACAGGAAGGCAGGCAAAGGCTTCACCGGCAGTGGGAAAGTCCCACAGTATCTGAACAAGGTGGAACAGATCACGTCCGGTGATGGTGACTAGATCCATAGTGATAAGACAGCAGTTCGAGGTCAGGATCAGTCTGAGGACGGTGAGCAGGGTCAGTCAGTGCCTGCAGCAGCAAGGCAGGTCTGAGCTCAAATCGGGAAGCTGAGTCCATGGGTCAGGGTCAGGATTTGTGTCGGTAGGGTACATGGCCGGGCACAGGTGTGGCTGCAATGCTGCTGCAGTGTACTCAGTCGGGGTTTAATGATGGGAACCTCAGCTTGAAGGTAGCTCCCAGGTGAAGGGACCTTGCTGAAGCTTCATAGCAGAGACTCCCTGAAGCCACCATGAAGCTTTTTCAAGTTTTTCTCAAGGAGTACCAAGGCCAGCAAAAGTTTCCCTGGCAGGCCTGTCTTATCAGTGAGCTGGCCTTGAAAGCAGCCAGCTAAACTCCTAGGAGATGGAGGAACTGTGCTCAAGGCCTGTCAGCGAAGGCCTTCCTGCAAGTCTGTGAGCTAAGTGCAGTCGTGCTTTTAGTGGATGCAGTATCACAAGTGGACTTTTGTGATACTGAATCTGTTTTAACTACATGGAGTTTTATCACGTGTTGCTCTTCTGAAGGAGAAGATTGGTTGCAAGAGTGCTAAGGGAAGCCTAGTCCTGCAGTAAGAAGGAGCAGCAAGAAACATTTGACTGACTTTGAGGACTGAAAAGAGCCTATTGCTGTTTTCAGCTCATACGGAGTATGAACTTGTCATGTTGCCGCAGAGTGCTGTGGCACATAAGCACGTCAGCATCCTATTAAGGGAGAAGACAGAATTACATCCTAATCTGTTGTGTAAAGCCTCTGTATTAAGGCCTCATGGACTCCGAACGTTAACAAATTCTGTCCCTGAGAAGGGGCTTCTGTTTTGCTGGAGCATCCTGCTGCTTAGGTAGGAGTCAGTCTTAGCTCATCAGGACTGGAATAAATGAACAGTGGTATAAATTGAAACATTACCTCCACCTTAAATCTGTGTTTATCTTGTGATCGATTCCTGCCTTTTTGTTCCAGCCAATGATGGGAAAGTGCGAATGATAAGCTGTGGGGCAGACAAGAGCATCTATTTCCGCACTGCGCAGAAGGTAACCTTGTTACAGCTTTTTGTGCGTCTTTAAAATAATCTCTCCACAAAGGAACTACTTTAAAGAGTGATATCAGAGTTTCTCTATGAGTTTTTTGCTATTTCAGCCTCAGTGTCTCCCGCTGACTCAGTGCAAGAGTTTACATTCAGAGCACTAGATGTGTGAAGCAGGCAGCTGCTCCCAGCCTGATCTCTCTCAGCGAGGGGCAGGGTAGAGAACCGTCAGGATATCTGCACTTCTTTCGCTGCCAGGGCTACTGTGAAGAGTGGTGAAAGAGTATGGGGTGGAGGGAGGACTTCATTGTGCTGCCAGTCCCAGCTGCTCCCAGCAGACCTGGTTGGTGGGAAGGGTTGGTTTGTGCTGGCTGTGTGAGAAGATTCATCTGTTTATAGAAGTTTTTAGTAATGGGTTAACGGCTTGATTTTGACACAGTCTTTTCCCACATGCTTAGACAGGAGAAGGAGTTCAGTTTACCCGAACACATCACATTGTTAGGAAGACCACTCTGTATGACATGGATGTGGACCCCAGCTGGAAATACGCAGCTATTGGATGCCAGGATCGTAACATCAGGTTAGTTTACTTCTTGTCTTGAAACCACTTTTGCAGTCATAAATGAGTTGGCCAAGGTGGCCTCATCTCCGTCATTGTTCGTCTAGGTTCTTTGACATAGCATTTTCAGACAGATCTGAGGCCTCACCTCACATTCTGTGAGGTTGAACTCTTGCCTTTCCCCTTGCTGATAAAAAGCTGTGGATATATGCAAATGCCCATGGGTCTCTTGGCTTCTCCTCGGTTGCTCTGCAGAGCAAAGCCTTTCTGCTGGAACGGCAAGTGTGCCTTTGTTGGCACATCATTCAGCTGTGGAGCAAGAAACGTGAGGTCCTGTGGAACAGCTGGGACTGGAGGACCATAAAGCTGAGCTAGGTGTGACTGTCTGTGGACAAGTGAAATCCATTCTCTGCTCCCTTTTCACCCATTTCTCCAATCTGTCTGCTTCTCCTTCAAAGCAAAGGAGACTGTAGTTGCGTGTCTCCTCCTGTTGTATATGGGTGAGTTTTGGTCATACCTAAATGCCACTACTGAATGTAATTTGGTTTTACATTCTCATGCAAATACAGGATCTTGCTTTCTTAAACTTTTCATTTAGTGTGAAGGAGCCACAAGTATTTTTATAGAAAGGAGGACTGACTGAAGCTTATTAAAAGCCATTCC
>NW_010433087.1:38045-64283 GCF_000710305.1 Buceros rhinoceros silvestris
GCTACATAACCACTAGCTATTAAAAGGCACAGTAAGGTTTCTCCCTCCCATTTGATCTCTCCTTCAGAGCCACGATGCTATACTTGTTTTTGAATATTGGCTTGAGAGTCAAGCATCAATTTTAGTTCAAATAATCTGCTTGATATCATATCATATCATCCAGTCTTGGGCCTCCACATTACTTTCAAGGTTGTTTCTTGAACCGTTTAGATGATTGGCGGTTATAGTTCATAGAGATAATTTCTCCACTTCCTGTGGCTTGGCCGTGTTCCCTGGATCTCATGTGGAATGAGGAACAGGAAGAGAAAAGGGTTTTGGTGACGAAAGCCACAGAGCAGGACCTGGGCAAAATGAGTGATGTTATCTTACGTTGTCCCCCTCAGGGTTTTCAACATAAGCAGTGGGAAGCAGAAGAAGCTTTACAAGGGATCCCAAGGTGAAGATGGCACCCTCATCAAAGTAAGCTGCTTGCTTTCTTTCTTCCATTTTCCTTGTTTCCAGCAATTCTGAAATCAGCTCAGAGCTAAGAAAATGGAATACAAATCTGAACATGGTAACTTTTTTTTCTTGCTCCATACTTTATCCTGCTGCAGCTTCCTCCTACCTCCGTTGTTAAGGGCTGATAATGTATTTGGTTTCCATCAGGCTAAACCAGGAAAAGAGTCAATGAATGCTGAAGGCGATGTATAACTTTTCTCTCTGTTCCATTTCTGAAGTGAGACACAGGCCCATGCTGTAAAAGCAAGTAGAACTGCACCAATATCTGTCAGGAGACGATTTAGTCCATTTACTTTAAATCTTTGCTTTCTGCTTCAGAGAGCTCATTCTGGCTTTCCTGACTGTTTTTGTTAGGCTTTTTTAAGGTGGAGCTGCCTTTTGATCAGTGTTTGAGATATTTGTGGTTTCCAGAGGACGAATACAAGTCAAACTCTTTATGAACTGATGAAATTAATTACCGTCTGGCCTGAAAAGCTCATATTCTTTGGGTCTTGGAGTGCTGGACAAGCCCAGTACTGCTTAGAGAGATCTGTTTGTGTTTCCCACCTGCTGAGTGCATCCAGGCCTTGGGATAGGGTAGCACACCTGCTTCTGCCACTGCCCTGGGCTTCCCAGGCACTGGTAAACCAGGTGCATTCAAGATTCAGCATTAAGAGTAATGCCAGCACGTTGTGATGGGAAAGAATTGCATTCTTGTCTTTAAAGACGGAAGGCCAGTTGACATAACTGAAATATCTCAAGTTAAGTTGTCAAACAAGTTTCTTCATTGTATGAGTTTTTACTCATAATTTTTCTACTTCGTAAACCAAGTATTTCTGTTGAGCTGCATTGGCCAGCATCATTATTATTAAGGGCTGGAAAGCATGTCCTATGAAGACCAGCTAAGAACTTACGGATTGGAAAAGAAAACTAAAACTGTTTTGATGATGATAATAATAATAATAATAAAAATAAAATGAAATATATATACATGGAACCCAACCCTCCCGATGGCAACCATATCATCACCACTGATCCTACAGTGGGAAAGGCCCAGACTAGACTCAGTGGCAAATTGGATCCAATTGCAGGAGCTGGATTCCGGAACTGGATTCAGGAATGCATGGGTTGGGATCGAAGGCAGAACAGGCAGAGCCCTCCCTGGATGGACTCTGACCATTGCAGAAGAGCCTGACCCTTGTCATCCCTCAGCTTTATACAGAATATGACATCGATGGGATGGAACACCTTGCTGGCCAGTTCAGGGTCACCTGTCCTGTCCGCTCCTCCCCGCAGGTGCAGCCTCTCACTTGCTGCACCCCCACCGTGGCACACAGGATTGAGCAGTGACCTGGGTCTGCACAGGAGCAAGAATAAGCCAGAGCCTTTCTGCAGCCCAGTCCCTGGCGGTAACTGGAAACACCAAGCGTTGTCACTGCTAGAGGCAGACACTGTCTGCAAAAACACGATGTTGACTTCAGGAAGTGCAGTTAGTAAGAAGAGACTGAGCTGAAAAGTAAAATCACTGAACAGAATGAACAGTTCTGTTCCAACTCCAACTGGGACACCAGTGACAGGACATTTGGAAATGGATCAAAGCTCTGTCAGGGTAGGCTTAGACTGGACAGTAGGAAGCATTTTTTCACTGAAATGGTGGTCAAAACCACGATGTTGACTTCAGGAAGTGCAGTTAGTAAGAAGAGACTGAGCTGAAAAGTAAAATCACTGAACAGAATGAACAGTTCTGTTCCAACTCCAACTGGGACACCAGTGACAGGACATTTGGAAATGGATCAAAGCTCTGTCAGGGTAGGCTTAGACTGGACAGTAGGAAGCATTTTTTCACTGAAATGGTGGTCAAAACACTGGAACAACCTTCCTAGAGAGGTGGTCGATGTGCCAAGCCTGTCAGCATTTAAAAGGCATTTAAACAACGCTGTTAATAACATACTTTAACTTGGTCAGCCCTGAACTGGTCAGGCAGCTGGACTAGATGATCATTGTAGGTCCCTTCTAGTCTAGTCTATTATCAATGGGTGTAAATAACTGAGTAACAAGGGAGAGGAAAGCAAACAGCATTGTTCCGTGTCACCTCTTCTCTTTTACAGAGAAAGATAAGTTCTTTTTCCTTTCCCAATTATAATTCCTACGAAGTTTTTTATAAGCCAGAGTAATGAAAATGAAAAATGGGTGCTACACTTTATCGTTGATAAGTTCAGGCGCTTGATTGTATCTTTCTCAGACCACAAACCATGGAATGTTGCTGGGAACTAGATTTTTTTGGTTTTATATCCTTTATGTTTTTTGTTTTTTAATCTGTAGCTCAAGTGGGGAATCTCAATTCTTTTTAATGTTGCTTTGTTCATTTTTAGGATAATTATGTAACCAAGGGATTGTGGTTGGTTGTCTCTGGAATTTAAAATTTCCTGGCATGTTGTTCTGAGATCATAATATATATTGCAGTTTAACAGCAGAACCCAAACAACAACATTGGAAGCAAAAGATACAGCAACAAAATAAACATAATCCTCCAAAGTTATCATTATTTAAATACCATGTCCCCTTCAAAATCCAGACATTTTCACTCTCAGTTTCTTAGAGATCTGTAAAGGACAAAGCAGGACATGTGATGAAAGCAACTCTATGTAGTGCTTCTTTAGACCTAGTGAGGCATTTGGAGTGGGTTTTATATTTGATCCAGGATAAAGCAACAAATGGGTGTATATAAAAATATCCACCAAACCAACCCAAAAATGGGAGTTACAAATGCTGGAGATTTTGCAGCATCATCATCAAAGACAATTTCTTGGCAGTGGAGAGTTCTTTTTTGATTTCTCTCCTCAAGATTGGAGTCTCTCAGTATTTCACTAAGCTCTTGTCAGCTCTGATTATTTTTGTTGGGGATGTGTGTTTTGGTGTGTGGGGACTTTTTTTTGGTTTTGTTTTACTTGTTAGAAGAAACTATGGTCCCAGTGGTCAAAAGGAGGTAGAAGAGAGAGGTATAAGTCTGTCCATTGGTAGTGATGCCTTCACAGTCATGAAGGCATTGAATGTAAGTGCCTTTAGACTCTGATTAGGTTGGAGGTGGTCTTAACAGTTCAGTCAGGTCGGGGATTTGTCCTGGGGTGCTGGACAGCCTGATACTTAGTGCATTCCTGTGGGAGCTACTTGCATTTTATTCTGGTAACCAGTATGACTGTCTTGGGTATTCTGGACCATTTTCACGCTATTTGAAGGCACTTGCCCAGCAGATCTTTGCCCTTCTCTTGTCTCCCAAACCAGGTACAAACGGATCCCTCTGGTCTTTATATTGCAACCAGTTGTTCTGACAAGAACCTCTCCATCTTCGATTTTTATTCTGGGGAGTGTGTTGCAACTATGTATGGACATTCAGGTAAGGCATGTAAACTTCTGGAAATGCATTTTTTCTGCTGATGACCTGCTGATAGTAGTGTCTGATACTAGTCAAAGCTTCCTGAAGGTTCCTCCCCACCGAAGTTTACCCAGTGGATATTTTGGAATAGTTATAGCTCGGTGAATTTGTAATAGCTTATTTCATTGCGATTTCAACTTTGTTCAGGCTGCATCTTGTATAGCAAAACACCAGCACGCACACAACTGTCAGGCCGTGTATTTGTTTACACAGTTTTTAAATAGCCCATAAGGTAGTTGGTGTTTTTTCTGTGTATATTCAGCTCCTATCATGCAGGGGCTATTCTATCTAGACAAAAAGAGACTTCAGATTTTGTGCTTATTTTGATGTGGGTTACCCTTTCTATGTCAAGCCTAGATTCTTTGGTGAATGGATATAGTAGCTGGGGCATATTGATCTGTGAAGTGTGTTGGCTTTAATCAGGATTTGAGTTACTGAGCACGGATAGCCTATTTGGCTAATGATCTCGCCCGTCCATTGGAATAATTCAGGGAAGTTCTTTTTTCTTGTGCTTTATTTTACACAGAGATCGTAACCGGCATGAAATTCAGTAATGACTGCAAACATCTGATCTCTGTTTCTGGTGACAGGTAAGAGGGGTTAGTTTGTTTGTGTTATCAGCTCCTGTCATCTCGAACTGGATTTAATGTGTGTCCTGAAGGAAAGTAGAATTTTTTTTTTTAAATGAGAGATGTTGTATGAATTCCAAATAAAGTTCAGAGCTTTCTGAATCCTGAATGTGTGCTGTTGGCAAAGACGACAGAGCTTATATTATCCTTCCATGGAATGAAACACCCATGCGAAGAGCTTCCCTTGTGGTTTTCTGAATGCAGTACTGTTCCCTGCTGGAAAGGAGACAGGAATGTGGCCTGTTTTCCTTACCAGCCTTCAGGTATGTAATGTAAGGCAGCTTGTCGTATTCTGACCACTGGTGCCAAAACTTTATCTTACAGTACTGCTGTGGTGCAGTTTCACCAGGTGGACTAGCCTGTCTATCAGCGAAAGGGACAGGCCTGTCCCCACTCGTTGCTCCTGTCCATGGTCCTCTTCCCCACTTCCTTAAATCCGTTGTGCTGAAGCTGACCCCTCATTAAGCTGATTCAGGTCACTACGTCAGCACCCCCTCCCAGCTGAGTTTTCTGCTGATTTAGTGAGCTAAATCAGCACACGGAAAGCTTAAGTAATCACCAGATAAAATCCAAGAGGAAAAGGAGAATATATGCCTAGTATGGTGATTTTAGAGGTGAGTGGACCAATTACTACTGGAATCAGTGAATGCATCAATCAGCTGAACCAAATAAAACTTTTCCTTTGAGAAAGATGGTTCCTGGAATGCTATTTCAAGGCTGCAGCAACCTAGATTCTCTCTCTTTCTTTCTCTTTTCTAATAATAAAACACAATTGAACTGGAAATAGAGTTTTAGAGGGTGAGTTGTTAACAGAACGTACAATATATCACCTTACATTGCATCAGTTGGTTATTTCTGTCTTGCAGCAGAAAGTGTTTAGTTTTCCTCTTTCTTTACCTTTCTTAGTAAATAGATTAGGGGAAAAGCTGCAGAACAGAGAGTCCTTTTGTTGTGAATTTTTGATAAATTCCAGAAACACAGAAGGTTTGAGGTCCCCAGTGATCCTTGTGATTTAGTGCAACGTTCCCTTGTTGATCATGCCCGTGAGTGAAATGGTCATTTTCTCCACTAAGGTGGATGAGAAATCAGGTGTGGAGGAGGTGGATGAGAAATGAGGAAAGAATTAATGAAGAACTTTGCAGTAAGGAGATGAGAAAGCATGTATTTCAAAGGAGAACAGGGAAAATAGTCTGTTCACACACAGCAGTATGTGCAAAGAATAAAACAGAATAGAAAGAAAAGTGAAGATGAGGAGGGGTGTAAGGACTGGGAGACCAATGTGAGAAAAGTACAGCCAGGGAAAAAGAAAAAAAAATCAAAAGGAGTAGGTGGGAGCAGGCTTCTGTAGAGCTCTGTGTTGAATGCTAATGTATTTACAAGTTCATATTGTTTGCTGCTTATCTCTAACTTTGGTAGCTGTGTGGGTGGGATGAATGAGCAAGCCAGATTTGCTTTCTGAATTTTGTTTCCTGCTTTCCAGTATTTTCTCAGCAGCAGATAATGGTTGCTGTTATGTTCAAGAGAGCTGCTGCTTGAGGGGAAGCAGCAGGTTGCCTCGGATTGCCAGATGCAGTTCCTCACCTCTTCCTCCTGGCTGAAAAGTTGGGGTGGGAGGATGACAGCATGTTCACTGTTGATGGGAAGCATCCACATGTAACTTCAGGAGCTGGAAGTGATGCTCCTGAGCTTTATCGCAAAGGGAGTGGCACTAGGGGCAAGAAGGATATTTTTAGTTTTCCATTAAAAGCTTTTACAGACTGACTGCAAAGTGGGGTTTCTGGTTTTTTTGTGGGGTATGGAAATAAAAACCTTTTAAAACGTCTTCTCGTGAGAGGAAAAAAATGTGGAGAGTGCAGGCATTCAGGGTCCTAGAGCTTTTGGCATTTGCCTCAGGTCAGGGAGACCAAAGTTCATGGTCATTTTTCAAAATGGCAGAGCAAATGAATTTTTACAGAGTATCAAGAAAGAGGGGAAAGCTCCTCATTGAAGTCTCCTTTGTGATTTGGAGTACTCATGCATATGGTGGCACCGATGAGTCTTGAAGAACTGGATTAAATCCTGTTTGGATTCTAAAGTAGGGTGCAGGATTTTATAAGTGATAGCAAAAGCACCACCTCTGTTTCTGTATCGGTGTTAAGTATACCTAGCTAGGCAGGAAAGATGGGTGAGATGAAAAGAATAAGGTAGCACTGAGGTTAAATTTCAAAGAAAATGCTGGTGATTTTACTTTCTAATAGTTGAAGATGAGATACAGTATTCTCTGATGTGATGAGGGATTTTTTTTATATATATTATTTTTTAGCCAGATTTCTGAAGAAAATGAGACCAATGATATCACACTGCTTGTTTCCCTCTCTCAAACACTTTTGAATCCATTGACCAAATTCAATGAAATTCCTCTGAGGTTTCCTGGAGGGAGTTCCAATAAAATATTAGGAGCACTCTGACTGCAAAAATACTGCAACGTAAGTCGTTATTGCACCACACAGAGTCTGTGGGGTGGCAGACATTAGGCAGGCCTTTCCTGGGGGGGTAGTTGCAGTCAGAGGCTGCAGCTTAGACTCTGTTAGAGGATGCAGAGGACTTCTGTAGGCTCCACTTACTCTGCTGACCATGGAGGGACTTGTTATGGCATTTCCTTCAGCAGCTGGTCAGATAGCCAAATAAAGGTACAAAATCAGAGATGACTCTGTGCCAGTGTCTCTGCAGTGGCTCTCGCCCACAAGGAGTCTTTGCCAGGCAGGTTACACCCTTTTGTCATGAGGCTTGTGATGGGATTGAGTTTCTGTGAAGCTGTTTCTGTGTGTGTCTCTCCCTGCCACAGACAGAAGGGCTCTTGTTTGCCTCTGCAGTGAGAATTGATAATATCAATATGCTGAACTGGGACTTGACCTTAGTCTCATCTTTCTCTCTTTCAGCTGTATCTTCATCTGGCGTCTGAGTTCAGAGATGACCATCAACATGCGGCAGAGACTATCTGACATGAAACAGAGAGGGAAGCAGGCAGAAAAGTCTCCTTCGCACAAGACAGCTGGACTCATAAGGTGAGCAGAGTAGACTGAGAAGAGGTGGCTGGCTTTGTGGGGTGTAATGGGAGAGTGTGGCACTGGGTTTCAACTGTAAGATTTCTGCTGCCTTCACTGACAATGTCTTCCAAAAGTTCTCTTATTCTTCTGAGGGATTTGCCATGGTTTTTGTGCCCCCCTTCTTTGGATATATAAGCCTGACTGTGATCTTCCAGACAGAATTGCTTTGTGTTGCTTCACTGATTGCAATGTTTATGCAATGCCCCTTGCGTCTTAATGTAGTTTAATGATGTGGTCAGAACCTTTAATAAGCAGTTTGCCTAGCAATACTGAGGCTGATGTGCAGCATCCCATCAGGGAAGCCTTGCTCCATCATGAATAAAGTTCTCTGGATCTAGGCTGAATGCAAATTAATGGCTGTTTTCTGCCGTGTCAGTACTGAAGTATACCTGTGAGCTTTATGAGTTTGCCATGTTGATCATAATTCTGAAAGAGTCCTCAAGTTGTTTCTTTGTTAACTATTTTACAGAGGCTTTGAGAAAGGTCACCTAAAAATAATTATAATATAAATAATTGTCATGGGAAAAGTTCTTGGCAGCTAAATCATATTATTATTTTTTGCTCAGTAAACAACGTATCTAAAAACAGACTACCACAGCCTACAAACTGAATAGACCTAAATTTATCTGGTGACCTTTCTTTAAAAAGTGGTGCTTAAACACAGACCCTATTTTTAAACAGAACAAGAGAGGCAGGGGATTATGGATTATTAGTGTAATGTGTTTGGTTTCTCTGTAGTTACTAAGTAGCTCAGACTAATTTGACTGGTAGCAATGCAGGAGAGAGTCCTGATGAGCTAGAATGGGATCAAAGTGCAGGGGAAAAAAAGCATCAAAAAATCTGTGTTTGTCCATGACCCATAATTTTACTCCTCCAAATGACTACAAATTGAGTTCTGAATGTAAAAGTGCCCGGGCATTGGAGGCTTTACCACACTGGTTGTTGTGTTGAGTATCGCAAGGACCTTCCCACTCCCTTTGGGAGCAAGTACTGTTGAAACAAGTCTGTCTGCATAGTTTCATTTGGGAGAGTCTTAATCTGCTCATTCTTGAAATGAGTCTTGTCTAGTAAGTGCTTTTAGTAAGGATGCTGGGAGGACTCAGGAAGCCTTTTTTCTAGTCAAAATTCTGGAGCTGTCAAGCAATGTGCTTTTTATAGCAGACTCTCCATTATTCCAGCAGCTGCAGCCTTCCCCTCCTGAGGCTCCGTCTGTGACAGATAATCCCAGTCCTCTTCCACATTACATGATACTTGTTTCCGTCACAGACACTTGCTGAAGGGGCGGTGTTAGTGCCACGCCAAGCCCAGAACTTTATTAAACTTGTTTGGTAACCTCTTTGCAAGCCTGGAATCTACTTGTTTGGTCAGCTTTGAGAGGTTGTTTTCAGTTTTGATCAACTGCTGTGTCACTGGATATCAGCAAAGACATAACTCCAGAGCGTTTTGGATTGGGACCGAATATGGAGGAGGAGCCTATTGGACCGGCACTACTGAGGTGGGAGAAGGAAAATTAATGAACTTGAGTAAGACTGATTTTCTAGATGCCCTGTACCTGTTGTGGTTGTGTTTCCAAAGTCTGTCTGTGTAGGCTGCAGTGGAGAGCTGGGTTGCACCTTGTGGTGTAAAACTGTTGTTTCTAAAGGACTCACAGTAGTATAAGAAAGTTCCTGCCTGGTGATGTGTCATTTGTTCTACTAGATTTTCTCTGGAATGGTATTGCTAGAGTTTTGTGGGGGAAGCAATGCATTCTTCTAGTCCCATGGTATGAGTGTGTGACAGGGTGAATAATCAAACTAATGCTGGGAAAACAAAACTGAGCTGAGGAGGCAGGGGGGAACTGAAGATTTCTAATGTGCTGTCTCTATCCAGCTCTGACTAGCAGGGCAGAGATTAGCCCAGGTGAATAACAGCTGGAGAGTAAACACACAAAAGATGGCTTTCTGGGTCAAACCGGTGCTCCATGAAGCCCAGTATTCTGCTTGTCTAGTGGCAATGGAAGATGCTATTTAGTAAGTCACTGTGTGAATCTTTGAGTATGAGGCAAATGGTCCACAATTGTTATATCAGGGATATTAGGAGGTATATCCCTATCCGTTCCCTTTGGTATTTGGTCATAGACCCATTGTCCACTGAATTGGTATAAATGCTTTTTGAATTTTGTAATACTGCCTGCCTCTGCAAGCTCCTTTGGTTACAATTTCCCAGAGTTCACTGCTCTTTGTGGAAGGGATTTTTCTTTTTTTTTGTCTCTGTTAAACCACACTCCTGCTAGTGTCATTGAAAGCTCCCTGCTTCTAAATACTGTGAGCTTTGGTGAACTATAGTTCTGCATCCAGCTATCTGTAGTCCCCATGGTTTTGTAATCCTTTATCATAATCTGTCTCCATCCAACCCTCTCTCCAAATGGAAGAATCCCACCTTTTCAATCTATCCAAAAACTTCTAGAGAGACTAAGGTTTCTCCTCTGAAGGATTTCTCTGACTTGTCTTGTCCTGGTTGGAGTTAGAACAGAACTCATTGTGTTCAGTGATTTCATTTTTCAGCTCAGTCTCTTCTAAGCGATGGCATTTTCTGAAATTAACGGCGTATTTCTGCAGACAGTGTCTGCCTCTAGCAGTGACAACGCTTGGTGTTTCCAGTTACTGCCAGGGACTGGGCTGCAGAAAGGCTCTGGCTTATGCTTGCTCCTGTGAAGGTCACTGCTAGATCCTGTGTGCCACGGTGGGGGTGCAGTAAGTGAGAGGCTGCACCTGCGGGGAGGAGCGGACAGGACAGGTGACCCTGAACTGACCAACAAGGTGTCCCATCCCATTGACATCGCAGTCCGTATGAAGCTGAGGGATGACAAGGGTCAGGCTCTTCTGCAATGATCAGAGTCCAAGGAGGGCTCTGTCCTCCTTTGACACCAAGCCGTGCATTCCTGAACCCAGTTCCAGAATCCAGCTCCTGAATCTGGTTCCCGTCTGCCCCTGAGTCCAGCCTGGGACTTCCCCAGCACCTGCCCACAGTATCGGTGGTGACAATGATGTGATTGCCATCAGGGGGATTGGGTTTGGTGTTGGTTTTGTATATATTTGTATGTATTTCCTTTTATTGTTATTATTTTGCTTAAAGCAGTTTTAGTTTTATTTGCTATGTTTCAGCTGATTTTTTTTTTAATTATTTAAAAAGTCACTTTTTCTGTGACTTTGAAGTTTTAGTATAAGTATTAGGAGATAGATATTTTATCCAAATTCAATCATCTAAAACTTACATATGTTTGCTGAGGAAGCGCTGTGTGCTGTCAGATATACGATGTGTCTCAGTGAGGCTTTGGTCCAGTCCAGGGAAGCTATGTGGTTTCCAGGGCTCAAAATGGGGCAGGCTTTTTGGTGCCAGATCAGAAGTGATGCCTGAGTCTGTGCTGAACTGCTGCAATTTCAATACCAGGAAAACTGAAGTCAGCAGCACTGCAATCTTTCTGTGGGGAAGAGCAGGGCAGCTTTCATTTTAGGAACCTTAGGCATTTGAGTGGGGTGGGAGAGGGGACAATCTGCTAGTGGTAGAGTGTTACAGTTTCGTAAATGTGCCCCTAAAGCTGAAGGTTTAAATGGCACAGGGTGAGGATGGGAATGCTGACAACATACCTCCTTAAATGGATAGTTGCCATTCTTGTTTTGTTTTGCTTTAAGAAAAGAAAGAAGGGTTGAATTCAGGACATGCAAAAGAATACAGAGTACTAATACCAAATGTCGTAATACTAGAACTCCATGAAGACACGTGGCACTTTTAAGTCTATATATGTGTCCTGAAGACTTTCTAACTGTAGGTCCTTCCCTGCCATTGACCCGTACTGGCAGACCTTCAGAAATTTGGAGCTGAAGTGCAACTGACTCTGCCCATCGGCAGAGAGCAAGATCCAGACATGGTAATAGAATGAGATAGTTCCTCAGCAAAGGAAGACAACAAGAGCAAGGACAATTAAAATTCTTGCTTGAATAAAATGAGTCACACGTATCATGAGAATGGGAGGTGTCTGTACGTGCTGTTCTGGAAGAGCTACTCTGAAATGTTCATTCTGGTATAATGATGCTTTGTTGGGGTTTGGCTGAACCTGCTCTCACCAGGAGTTCAGCAAAACCCAGAAGTCTTAATCCTTCGCTTTCAAAATGCTTTCATGTTGTGCTTATTTGGAAGCATCTCTTCTGCTTGAAACCTCACCCTATATTGCTCTGACATCCATCTAAGCATGAACAAGAACTGAGGGAGAGTGGTGAGGGAAAAAGGAGAAAGTAGTGAGGTCTGAATTGAGGGACTGACTTAGGCAACCACAGCAGTTAAAACACTCAAGACCTTGTGAACCTAGGTTTCATTTTTCAGGAGCATCTCGGTTTCAAATCAGTGGGCATAAGATCCTTTGGAAAACTCCATTCAGTTATCTCCCTGAAAGTCACAGGAGTGAGTTTGAAAAACGTATTTGAGTTGTAAAAAGGAGGATGTGAAAGGGGGCATGAATTTTTGCTGAGATAACGCAAAAACCTTACATTTGTATCATCAAACACATGAGACTTCATAATTTGTACGCCACTTCCTGTGATGTATGAAAAAACATCCACCTGACTTCCAAAATTTGAGTTTTCTTACTCAGTTCCTTTGAGGATTTTGGAAGATACTTCTATTCCCTTTACTAGTTTTGTCAGTCACCTTGTGATGGACAGAGGCCGTTTTACTATTAGCAACATAAGGCACATTGATAACAATCCTCCCTTCTCCATTTACACCAAAGACAGTACATGTGGGAGTTCAGCAAACATACAGTCTTGCCTTGCCATATTAGCTCATCACAGTGAGGTGTTCAACCAGTTAGATGTTATTATAATGTCTAATAATCCAACCCTTCTTCCTCAAACTCCTCAACCAACCATGATGAGTACAAGCAGAAGGATGCTGTCAAAGTAACTTACACCAAGTTAATATTGCCTAGCATATATAAATATAATATACCTCATAGGATGAAAATTCGTGTAACTTCAAATGTACTGTGGTGCTTGAACTTTGTTGGGATTCCCCTGCTTAGACACAAGGAGAGTGACAAGCTGGGCACACAAAGAGACAGTAGAAAAGATGAAGAGACTGACAAACTCACTTGTCAAAATTAAATGAGGGCAGTCAACATGAAACTGATTTCACTGGACTGCAGACTACAGTTCAGTTTCACTCTTCTTTTTGCCAGAACATCTCAAAGCTCATATGAAAGGGGTGGGTAGTTATTGCTCACCTACTCCTAATAAAATGGAAATTAATATTTGCCATTATATGGGAAGGAAAAAAGATTAAAATACCTTAACTACTACTTACCGTGTTTCAATACTGCCTGCTATCTGTCAGCTGTAGGAGAAGTTGGTCCCTCACCAGGCTGCTCTGTATTTGGTAGGTGAGCTATTTTTATTTAATGAATAGTGCTTGGCACTCAACACCACCAGCGATATCCTATAAATGTCACTAATGATGAGTTTGTTACTCAAGCTCAAGGTCATGGAGTGAAAGCCACTCAGACTTATTTGTTAGGGATTCTTCATTTGTTCAATTATTGTCCAAAGTGGGTTAGTTCCTTTGGTTCTGTTGACCGAAGGGGTGAGGGGAGGGAGGGGAAGAGGAGTAGAAAGAGGGGAAATAGGGTTTGGTGTTGGCAAGTGTCCTTGATTGGTATTGGGGAATTCTGTGCTGGAAGTACCTCTGAGGTCTGTATGGGAACGCTTGTCTGATCTACTTTGATTAAAGATCTGCCCAAAATACATTTTGCGTTATTCCTTTGCCTGAAGGCTAAGAAGGGCAGCACGGTGCTGTTAGGGTGTGTGGGCTGTGCCTTCAGGTTCAGTGTGGTGCAATCCTTGATGTGAACTTGTCTCTCAGGTGATAATTTGACATATACGCAAGTGCTGTCAAACAGGGAATATCTCTGGTGACGTTTTTGATGTGTAAAACAGTTCCAGGGATGAAATGCTTAAGGGTGGGGAAAAATATTTGCCTTTCAAATATGCTCTACTATCTTAACCTTATGAATTGGCAGGGTCTGAAATGGAAGGCCAAGTTTCATTCCACTTGACTTTCTCAGACTCATTTACTTCTGATTTCTGTTATCCTTCCACACATGAGACTGGCAGGCTCTACACACCTTTGTGCAGGGTTGAACTTGCCCTGTTTCTCAGAGGTGGATTTTGCTAGAGCGAGGCTGTTTGAGAGAGTTGAGACATCCTGCTGATGGAGATAAGGTGGAGAACTGCTGGTGTAAGAACTGAAATGGTAGGCAATTCTTGAGATCGACCATAATATTCCTTCTAATTCCTGCCTCCCAGACACGAGTCCATCTCTGCCCTGTCCTCCGTGCCTGCACTCTCATCAGACAGCGACAAGGATGGTGAAGATGAAGGGAATGATGATGATGAGTTACGTGGACTGCAGTCTTTCCATATTCAGTCCAACTGCAACGCTGAGAGAGACTCAGGTATGAATGGGAGAGGGACTCGGGCAGAGGTGGAGAAAAATGGCATGAATGTGAAGTGGGGAGAATATGAGACACAGTGGCTTAGGGATAACAATGTATGGGCAGAAGGACAAAGTCCACAACACAAACAGGTGGATTGACACCAGTGGGTAATGCGGAGTTGCCCGTTCCTGCATCTGGAGAGGGGTGCATTTCAGAGTTCTCTGAGTAGAAATTTGGTTGTTAAATTGCCAGGTTTCTTGCTAGTTCCAACTGGCCAAATAAATTTGGAATTCGTGTCCTGGGCTCGGGTCTGCAAGCCATTACAAGTCCACAGAAGTAACAAGAGATCTCACGGAGGATCCCAGAGATGTCTGATAAAACTTACAGCAGACTGTAACGTTACTCATTTGAGGTATTTTTACCACAGATGCTACAGTGTATTGGAGCAGGGTTTTTTCCGAAGCCTTTGGCAGGTCACTGCACTGTGGCGAGTGTTCTGCAATGGGCTCTCAGTGAAAATCTCGTATGAAGCAGTATGTCTCCATTAAAATTTTGGTACAATGATTTGGTAGTCTATGGGAAAGCATGTGTTGGCGGTGATCTGTTGGTTTGAAAGATGTAGGAATGCTGCCTTTGAGGAAAGATGAGGTAAGAGGACTTTGATAGCGTCTCTTGAGTCCAAGAGCTGGAATGCTGGCTAAGGATGTCAACTAGGTACATATCTTTTTCCATTTCCAGATCCAGACCTTACCCTCTCAAGAAGCCTTTCCCATTGGGAAATGAGGAGGGTAAGTGGCTTAACCTTCAGATTGTATTTCTGGTCGTAGGGAAACTGGAAAAGAAATTCCCATGGAGATTAAAAACTTAATTCATGATTTTGGGGAAGGTAGAGCTGTGGTGGGAAACCATTGAGAATCCTCTCTGTGAAGAATGATTTGAGGATGGCAAAATAGAGCCTAGCTTAAGAGACAGTTGCGCTTGGGATTTTTACATCACTATCTTTCCATCAGATGTTATGCTATTGCCCCTTCATTTCTGGCCTGATTCTCGTGTGGGGCTGAAGCTGATCATATCCTTAGATCTGAGTGAGGCATTTAAATGTTCAGTGTGCAAGAAGCAACCACAAAAGTATCGCTTTACTCGATGCTATACGATTAAGAGAGGAATTTTGATTTGACTCACAGACAGCTTTGGAGCTTTTATGGAGATGGACGTAATCGTGTTTTTCTCTGGGTCTTGTCTTTTCTCTCCTGTTTTTCCATCAGCAGAATTTAGTCCCTAAGGATGTTTGTCTTTCAATTTCCTTCAGGCCAAAGAGATAGCAGCAATCCAGCGCTCAGAGGCACCAATGAGCAAGATGCCCCGGCAACGCGGGCGCTGGTCCCAGCCAACCAGCAACATAGAGATGACTGTGAAATCCATGCTTGACTTGCGTCAGTTGGAGTCGTTCTCTGTTTCCCGTTCTCCAAGTCGAGACTCTCTGTCTCAGAACAGCAATGGAGATGACAGAGAAGAGCAGACAGATCTCCCTGTGGACGTCCACAAAGTAAGGGCAGTACTACACTGAGGAGGTCAATCTACTCGGAGTGCATCTGTCCTGCCTCTGTTTATTATTACCTACATTTATTATTACCTGATGCTATTCTTTATATCTTTAGAGGTGGCTCTAAATGCCTTTTGAGAAACTTCTGTAGTTAGTACTCCTGCAACGTGTGACTGCTATCTTACAGCAGAGCCCATACGGGATCAAGGTTTCTTTCCAAGGACAGGGAAGATCTCATGTTTTCTTTTAGCTCTTTGATTATTTATGGCATAAATAAGCTGAGAAACAGCTCAGAATTACAGATGTGTGCCAGATTACCTGTTACCTCACGCTTCTGGGGTGCAGTTTCTTTACTCCAGTAGCCACTGAAATGTGGCTCATAATGATGCCCTTAGTTATGGCTGTGCTAGATGGATCGCAGCAAGTAATGCATCATCATACCTCAGAAAACTGGTACCCCTTTTCCTGCAGCAGCCTGTCCTGGTGCCTAACTTCGAGTTTTTCCTTCCTTTATAACTGTGTGCGGTAAAGCGGTGTTTTTCAGCTGTGTCCCACAGACTGCGCTGAACTGTGTTTGGGCAGTCTGTAAATTTTTTTTACTCCAGTAGCCACTGAAATGTGGCTCATAATGATGCCCTTAGTTATGGCTGTGCTAGATGGATCGCAGCAAGTAATGCATCATCATACCTCAGAAAACTGGTACCCCTTTTCCTGCAGCAGCCTGTCCTGGTGCCTAACTTCGAGTTTTTCCTTCCTTTATAACTGTGTGCGGTAAAGCGGTGTTTTTCAGCTGTGTCCCACAGACTGCGCTGAACTGTGTTTGGGCAGTCTGTAAACGGTAATGGAAGAACCTGCTTGCCACATGGCTTATGTTCCCGATATGTGGTCAAAGAGGGATAGGGAGTCCAGTACTTAACCAGAGAATTTTAGGAGATTGCAAGCAGGAAACAAAATACAATACTACAGCAGTAGCCTGGCAAGTTGAGTAAACAAGGAACAGGAAAGACATAGGAGACCTGTGTTTTCTGATCTCAGATTTCTGATCATATTCCGTGCTGTAATGCATGCTTTCTAGCTATGCTGACTTAGGGAAAAACACTGGCAATACCTAGTTTTCTCTTTTTAAACCAGGTTGGCAGTTCAGTACCTCCACAAGATAACCAGTCTCGTGTGCGACCCCAAATGATTCAGCTTGTGTCTTGTGAAGAGGGCATTTTCTCTCAGGAACTGGAGCCTTCTGAGAATGAGGAGTGTGTAATCTACCCTGAACAAGATGTAATCCATCCCACAGACCCTAGCAGGTTAAAAATAAGCTCTCTGCTGTGCATGATGTAGATGTTTCTGTTTTAGTTTGCTTGCAGCTTTTGTGGTAACTTGGATGAGTTTGACTTCACATGCCTGTACTAATCAGGCGGTTAGTTGAGAGTTTTATGCCAGCCTGATGCTAAAGGCATCTGAGACTATGAAGGCACCATTAAAATAATCTTTCCTCTCAGGAAACTACACATTAGCAGCCTCCTTCAAGTTTTTTTTGTGGAATAAACAACTTAGGAGCAACATTTTTGCTTTCTTCCTTATCTGGGTTGAAATAAGCCAAGGAAAACTTCGAAGCTGGAAAACCACCCAACAGTGACGTATATGTAGTAGTGAAGTGTCTGCCCAGGAGAAATGATGGCACACTATTATTTATGACAATTTCAAACCTAATTGGGCTAGAATTTAACAAATGCAGTGTGCGATGACCCTTTTGTGGGAAATAGCATGGCTCATGTGAGACAGATGAAATTGAAAAGGACACTGGAAACAATGGAGACCTTTCTTCTTCCTTTGCTGTTTGGTCTGTTTCAGTTTTACCTCACTTAATTTTCTGTTTCATTCTGTGCTCCAATTTTTTCCCTTCCCTGAATTTTATTCTTCCCTTCCCCTATTAACCTGGTGCAAATAGCTGTTTAAGTTCCTCTCTCATCTCCTGCTCTGTTACAAAGAGTGGGCTGACAGATTTAGACAGGCTTTTATGCAAGAGCGCATGCCAAGGTTTTGCAGTTGAAGCTGCTAGGTTTCTCCCAATTTCTCTTTCTTTACATTTTTAATTTTATTATGATGACATTTGGACAGAGCAGACCCATGTGTTGCTTCATGTAAGAAAGGGAGGGCCTCTGGTGATGTTGGATACAGACTGGACACATCTCAAAGTATACAGAATTTGCAAGCTGCCTGGGGTAATTGCCATTCAGTTCCATTCAGTGATTTCTGCATTCTGGCTTGCATTGGAGTACATCTGAAACAAAAGTATTTCAGAAAGTGGAAAGCTGAAGTCTTCAGGCATGAAGTGAAAGAACATTGCTGATCTCATTTGACAAAATAAGACTCTTGAAATCACCACAGAAATCAGGAATCCTGTCCTGCAATACCGTATTTTTGTTACAACATTCTTCAGTAAATTAGTCTTGCTCAAACCCAGAATCTTCTCTATTATGTGACTCAGAAGTTACCCAAAGAAGCAGGTCATAAACATGCAAAAAAATAGGATATTAGGGCTCAAGCCTATGGCAAACTGGAGTTTCTATCATGCAGGTATAGGCCTGGCTTTAGTTCCTGTTTCATTATGTAGACCTCTGCGTGTGTTCGTCCCCTGCCAGGGCAGTGCTGTGCTGGTGCCTGGTAATCATGGGAAACTGGCAACTCCCAGAAAGTCAAATGGTCCCTTTGAGACTTCACTGTCCAAGCTTAATGAAATGCAAAAAATCCTGTGTAATGATGAGACATCAATTTCCTTTTCTCTTTAAAGCCTTACTTTTGTAATCAAAGGTGTTTACTAACACAGGTAAGGTCTCATTAAAGTTAGAATGTGCTTCTTTATATGTAAAACACGTATCGCTTCCAGTGCTGTATCTTTCCTGTCTCTCTTGTAGTGAGTTCCAGGTAAAAGCATTGCCCCACGGGAAGCTAAGTAGAGGTTTTCACAGTAATGGATGCCCAGACAAACACAGTCCTGACAGTGCCTGCTCTGTAGATTACAGCAGCAGTCGTCTGTCCAGCCCGGACCATCCAAATGAAGGTAAGATGCAAAGGCATTATATCTGTATTTATCTGTGATCTGGGACGCTGCAGAAACTTGCTGAGTGGTTGTGTGCCCTGTTTGTCAGTTGCTATCCTGATCTCTAATGCTTGATCCTCCTCTTGAGCTGCACTGAGGTACACTCCTATGTCTTGCTAGTATTGCTGTAGATTCTGGTGCATTTGAACAGGCACTTCAGCGAAGCTACTGCAAAAGCAGGGGTTGGTTGAAGTGCACTTCCCTTGCGTGCTTTTGACTTTTTTTTGCCTTGCTAGGTAAGAAGCCAGGTTTAGTATTGATTATCCCATAGGCTATGCCGTTTGTGGGATACGGTAGGTTAGAGAATTACAGTTAATGCTGGCTGACTTTTGCTTTAACATTCTAGATTCAATTTAGCATATTTGGATTTTTTTTAACCTGTCTAATGTTACTGTGATTATGCTATTACAGCACTGGGATTTTTCTTCCTTTTCCCAGATTCTGAAAGCACTGAGCCCCTAAGTGTGGATGGCATTTCAGACCTGGAAGGAGAGGAAGGAGAGGAGGACGTAGGTACTAGCATGCCAGAGGGAGAAATCCCCCAAACACCCGATCAGGAGAAGTTCCTCAAGCAGCATTTTGGCACCCTGGGCAGCACTGATGGAAAAGGTACAGCTCTCTCCTCGGTTAAGGGACTTTGTGAGGTTTCTCTTAATTTATGCCTGGTGTGAATCAAACCAGGCTACAAGTTCTGCGAGTCTTCCATGGGTCCATGTGTATGAAGGAGTGAAAATGGGGAAGCAATGTAGATGGGGCTAAAGAGGAGAAACATCTGTTAACTGTGTTGGTCTGTGTGTAAGTTCGTGTGGATGAGATTGGGGTCTGTGTCCGTTTGGGTTAAGTATTGTCCCTGGAATCCCGGAGAGCCGTTCTCTTGTTTTCGGAACAGTTTTCCCTGTTGTATGTGAAGGTGTCTACAGTGTGTTCACACACCGCCCCCCACCCCCGCCATAGGTGACATGTAGTGGCCTCTAGTGGTACATCAAGACATAACAAATGCCACAAAAGAAAAGGCTTAAATGCTGGGTGGAGGGAGAGGATAGGAGGAGGCATCTGAGTGGCAAAGGAACTGGTTAGTCTTTATCGACCAACTCCAGAAAAAAGCATATCTCTTTACATATTACTGCCTGCAACCGTTATCAATTCTATGCGAGCTATCTGGGTTTGTTTTGGTTTGGTTTTTTTTCCTTGTTTTTCTCCTTTGATTGGTTTGTTTTCTTCTTGATGCCAGTGTCTCACAGTCCTACAAGCATGACAGGACACAAAGGGAAGCAAAAAAGGAGGCGGCGTACTCTTAGGGAGAGTAGCAGATTAAGGCAGAATAATCTAAGTAGAACAGAAAAGGCAAAGGGAATGAAATTATTTCATTCTCTGTGATTTTATCTGCAAAAATTCCCTTAGATATACGGGAACATTTGATAGTCTCCATGATAAGAAAAATGCATGTGTCAGAATGTTTGTTCTGTAACTAAACTGCTCCCTTTTTCTCTCCCCTTTAAACAAAATTTTTAGGTGGCTCATGTAGGAATCTGGAAAGAACTGAAAACCTCAGCATTTCCTCTCGCTTTCTGTCCCAGTCCCCGGCTCTCAGGTATGGCTCTGCTTGTTTTGAATGTTTCTGTCTGACTGTTTTGATTATAGTGTGAGTAGGTCTCATTCTAGACTCTGGGTCAAATTAGTGGAGTCTTCTGGCCTTGGTGTGCCTAGGCACAGCAAAGTGTTAGCATAGCTCCTGGCAGGCTGCTTGCAGATCCTTGTGATTTGTGACATCCTGTCGCTGGCCATCCTGTGCCACTTTAGCTGTTCTCTTTCTTCCTAGAGCAATGCCATTGTTTTGTTCTTTTTCTTCTTTCAACAACATGCTTAATTGTTTCGTGATTAATGCCTTGATTGATAAAGTTGGGGGAATTGCTAATTATCTAATTTACTCTTCACTGTTTATGCTCTGTTTATTCTTTTGCATTTCATTCAGCTTGGACAATGAAAGTAGGCTTGTCAACTTTTCCTTTGTTTTACAGTCCTTTCTCACTCAGCTTTGTTTCTCAAGTCCCATGCTTTCACAGGGTGCTCTGGTGTCTCATACAAAGTCCCATGGGGATATTATTCTTCCAAAAGAACCTCAACCCTAAATCACTCCAAAAGGCTGTTTCCCTTGTTTAAAAAAAATCCCAACAAAACAAACAAAGAAACAAACAAACAAAAAATCTGTCTAAAAGTGGAGTAAATACTTCTGTTGATTTGGGTTAATAAATCTTTAAAACAATCAAGTACTCCTGTATTCCTCTAAAAAGAGAACCTGAAATCTCAGCTCAAATTAATTTCATTGTAGAGGACTGAGCGGATTTGGATACATCTTTTGTGGTTCACCAGCCATTCACCATTCATGCTAGGGAATCTTTTTTGTCATTGCTGCAGCTGGCAGTTTTGTCAGCTGCTGTGGCCTGCTGTCAGGAGTGCCTTAGTCTGTCTCGCATTGCGATGGTATGCTTGGGAAGAAAGCCAGTGGTTAGCTATCGTGTAAGCTTCCGGAGAGCTGCAGTAGCGAGTGAAGGAAGTCACTGGTGCTCTAGAGATATAACAAGAGAGGTAGTTTTAGATTATGAAAGCCTCTGGGCTTTTAATCTGTTCAGCGATTCAGACACACCAGATTGAAACTCGCCTTCTTTCTGAAGTAAGCCACTGTGCTGTCTGAAGTGGAGAGGAAGTTAAGCTTTTCTCTTGAAGATACTGACCAGCTTTCCTAGTAATTACACTTTTATGTTAAGAAAGTATAATTACTCTTTCACAGGGTATCTTGGAACTGAAAAGATTTCATTGTCAGTAAGGTATGCTGGGAGAAAAGACCCGATCTAACTTTGACCAGTCTTCCCTCTGCCTGGAATTTTTCCTTCTCTTTTGCCTCCACCTTTTGCAGTGTCCTCCCTGGTAACAATGACCCCATGCTGTTTGTGATCACACAGCCTGATCACACAGTCAAATGCATGAAGACCACCGCTTCCAGGGATGAGTAAAATGAAGTGGCAACAACTTAGGGCATTTTTGACTTTAAAAAATCCAGACAGAGAAGAGCTTTTTACCCTAGAGAAGCAGGCTTAGTGTGTGTGTCTGTCTGTTCAGGGCAACATATTTACTTGTTTTAACTGGGATTTCTTTACTGTGTTCTCTAGACGATTGTCACTCTCGTCATCAAATCTGATACTGGATTCAAAGCCCATTGAGCTGCCAACTCAGACCAATTGGTTTACACCAGGCGTGTTGAAAAATGGCAGCAGCCATCCTCGTGATGCACTGGAGAACAGCCAGCTCCTGGAGACTGTAAATTCAAATCCGGCTATTTATGTCCAGAAAAAACGCAGATCAGCTCTGGAGGCCAGCAGAGTTGGTGTGGCTACTGGACGGGTTATTGCATCCTTTCCAGAAGGCCCTGTAAATGCAGTGATGAGAAAGGCACAATCAGTTCATGACCTCATTCATGAGGGTAAGGACACAGGTAGGAATGATGTTACAAACCCAAGAATGAAATGGGGAGATTTGAGCTTGAGTAGAGACTTAAATTAAGCTTATGTCTTTCTGTGTTCTGAGCTACAGGCTTTGCATGTCTTCTAACTCTAAGCCTGTCAAGGGAAAATAATTTTTATTTTATTTGTAATGCATATGCTGATCTCCTAATTATCAGTCTCTGGTATTTGTCTGGCAGCTGTGGGAGGAGCAATGCCAAGGCTGAAATGAACTATTTGCAAAGAAATTCTCACTCGCTATTGGTCGTTGCTCCAGGCCAAGACTGAAACTCCCCAGGGTGGGGAAGAAAAACAAGGAAGGAGGAGACAATAACAGGGAGCTTACTGTATCCATGCCCTCTGTGTGAAAGAACTCCATTTCTGAAGCAATCAACCCATGAACCATCAATAAGCACTCAGTTCATTTTAAATAATATAAAACTTATCACCCGCAACATCATAATAAGTTCTTGCCTGCTTCCTCTGGCCTCTCAGTTAATGGTCACAGTGGTCTGAGGTGTTCTGGCCATAGGTTGTAAGAACAAGTGCCTCTCATCGGATAGGCAACGGTGAGTGAGCAGGATGAGAGATGCAAAAGAGAGGGCAAAAAAAGAAAGCTGTTGAGGCTTGGTGCTATTAACCTGAAGTGGTTCTGTACACCTCTCTCAGGGGCTGAGCCGAGGCACATAGGCTGGAGCAGTTATGTTGCTTTCCAATTTTGGAATTCACTGCAGGCTCTTGTCTATTTTTAGTGTGTTTGTCTGTTTAATTTTCACAGATAAGGGTCCTGGAGTGATATCCTCTGCCAAGCAGCGTCCCCAGACTCTTTTGGTGGTTGAGAAGGATCCCAGACCTAACAATTGCAGGGTGTTATCAGCCAGTATGTTGAAGATGGATGGTTCTGGTGCTCTGCTGGTCAAAGATGTCAGGGCTGCAAAACCAAAGTCCTACATGAACCCCACAACCAGCTTCCGGGCTAAGATGTCAAGGAGCATATCTGTAGGAGAAAATCTGTACCTTGGCTACTCCACTGAAATGTTGACTGATGGGAGGACTAGCCCTCCGGTGGCAGAGAAGACACAGTTTAGTTCCACAGCAGATGCGGAGAAGATTAAACTACCAGTGAAAGAAAATGTTCCAGTGAAGCCAGCACTTCAGCCAGTTGTAAACTGCTCATCTCCCAAGTCCTTCCACAGCAAGTTGGCATCATCAAACCGAGCACATCTGATTCTTGACATTCCCAAGCCATTGCCTGATAGACCCACGCTGGCCTCCTTCTCACCCACTAGCAAAACAAAAACCCTGCTTGAGCCACAGTCTCCGCAGTCACCTGCTGGAGCCTGTAAAAAGAAACCCTCTTTTCCTGAGGTCCGTGCCCCCAAGAGGGAGAATCAAACTGCTGGGTCTCTGGTTCCTGGTAGAGAGATCCCAACAGGACTTGCTAAGGAGAGCCCATTGGAGAGTCCAGTCTCAAGGACAGGTTGCCAGGATGAGCCAGGGGTCACTAATCCAAAACCAAGAGAGTTGTCAGAGGGCCGGCACCTAAGGTCTCCTGAGGGCACACTGCCCGGGTGCAGGGAGAGGATCACCGGCATCGCCTGTGTGCTAGACAACGAGCCTGGACTTTGCCCACTAGACCCCATCAGGCCGAGGTCTCCTACATCTCTAACTGCCTCGGCACAGGTCTCAGGTGTGCATGGATACCCATCTCTTATCTTCCCCCTTCTGTCTCCTGTCTTTGTGAACCGCCTCACGATCCCATCACATTTCTTTACGTCCAGCTTCTGGCCTGTCTCGTCCTGTCTGCACCTGTCTCGTTCCATAAGCCATCCCCTCAATGGTGAGAGACTTCTTCAACCTGACATCTTTTTCTTAGTCTTTAATTTCCATTTCCTCTGGATCTTATGTCTGAAGGTCCTTTTTATAGCTGAATGTTTTGTAGACCTCAGCACTCTTATGTTTTCAGTAGTACAATTACCTGTACAGGCTCAAACCTTTTTCTGGTCAATGCTAAAATGTTACATGCTGGGAATCCTTCTGAGTGTGTAGGTTACACCCCCTGTGCCCCTCTCAGAGCACGTCTGACTAGCAGATGGAGGTGCAGGCCAACACGTGCTAGCTGAACCTAGCAAGCACAGGCTTTACTTTGTTCACGTGCAAGTGTGCAGGATCCAGAAGAGTTTGCATACAGTTTTCTTGCATGAGATAATGCTTGACCAAGGTGAGTTCCTTGCTGTAGTCACCTGGGAGAGCGAGAAAGTCTCTGTGCTGTTATCACTCTGCTTTGAGGACATCTGCAAACTGGGTATGCAATGCACGTGCAGGCCTAGCCGTTGTGTTTGAGCATAAAGAATGTGCATTAATTATTGAATTACCTCTAGTTTGGAGAAAAAGGTACAAGGTGGGAAACTGTTTTACCTGCTGAAAACAGCTCTTCGATCTGTTACAGGCCCTGTTTTAAGGTACTTCGGTCAAACGAAATCTAGCAGGTAACTTCAAACTGAAGCAAAAATCCTGCTCTCCAAGGCAGGAAAACCTCCAGTGGCAGAGGAGACACAGTTTAGTCCCACAGCATCCGCTGTGGCACTAAAACCTCCAGAGGTTCTTCTTTTGTGTCACATGAAAGAACATATGTTTTCCTGAAACACCCAGCTGAGCCGTGCAGTGAGCATGGATGCAGTAAGCTGGATGTTAACCACCGCACTGATACCTTGTACCTTTAGGGGCTATACGGGGCACAGGTTTTTTATCCCTTTTGCTGCTGTCCTCACTCACAGCTGAGGAGGGACAGCTCTGTAACCCTCTGATCAATTACCTTCTTTGGTGCCAGGCTGCTGCACCATTCATCGCAGTGATTAAGCACAATATTTTCTGCACATTTCTGCATTGCAAAGGGATAATCTAGTTTTGAAGTTACTTTTCTTTTTGCGTTTTGAGATGGATCAAGTGCCCTAAGATTGAAGCACTCATGTAAAACAGCAAACATGGTATTTTGTCTGAGGGACCTGCTGTTCTTATTCTATAGGGTAGCTACTCTGTAGAACAGCAAGTGTGTCTGAAACTTTCAGCCTCTGCCCCCACAGGGGCGAGGTTTCCTCCAACAGCAGATGCAGCCTGGAGCTGTGGAATCACATTCTACAGAAGAGAAGTGACAGCCCAGTTGGCTACTTTTTAGGCTGCGTTTCTCTTCTAATCTTAGGAATCAAGCTACATATCACATAGGAAGCCCCCATAATCCAAGAGGAAATGATCAGTGACCTGTTGCACCGCTTAGATGTGCACAAGTCTATGGGGCTGGATGGGATCCACCTGTCTGGGTACTGAGGGAGCTGGCAGAAGTGCTCACCAAACCACTTTCCATCATTTATCAGCAGTCCTGGCGAACCTGGCAGGTCTCAGTCAACTGGAGCGAATGTGATGCCCATCTAGAATAAGGTCCGGAAGGAGGATCCAGGGAACTACAGGGCTGTCAGTCAGACCTTGGTTCTGGGGAAAGTTATGGAGCAGATCATCTTGAGTGCCATCACATGGCACATACAGGACAACCAGGCCCAGTCAGCATGGGTTTATGAAAGGCAGGTCCTGCTTGACTAACCTGATCTCCTTCTGTGACAAGGTGACACACTTAGTGGATGAAGGAAGGGCTGTGGACATTGTCTACCTAGACTATAGCAAAGTGTTTGACACTGTTTCCCACAGCATTCCCCTGGAGAAACTGGCTGCTCATGGCTTGGATGAGTGTCCGCTCTGCTGGGTGTAAAACTGGCTGGATGGCCGGGCCCAGAGAGTGCTGGTGAATGGAGTTAAATGCAGTTGGTGGCCGGTCACCAGTGGTGTTCCCCAGGGCTCAGTGTTGGGGCCTGTTCTCTTGAACATCTTTATCAATGATCTGGATGAGGAGAACGAGTGCATCCTCAGCAAGTTTGAGGATGGCACCAAGTTAGGCAGGAGAGTTGCTTGAAGGTTGGGAGGCTCTACGGAGGGATCTGGTCAGGCTGGATCAATGGGCC
>NW_010433088.1:0-12739 GCF_000710305.1 Buceros rhinoceros silvestris
TATTATTATATTTTACTATTATTGTTATTATTCTATTTTATTTTAGATATTAAATTGTTCTTATCTTGACCCACAAGTTTCACCTTTCTTTTTTTTTATTTTCCTCTGCATCCCACTGGGAGGGGGGAGCAAGCAGCTGCTGGTGTTTAATTGCTGGCTGGGGTTGAACCATGTCAGCTATATATTGTAAAAGACTCAGCAAACACTGGGCTGAGCAGGGGCCGCAGCTCGGCAGCGAGCCCACTGCGGTGGTTTGTGCCATACCAGGCACCACCACAGCGACTCACGCTGGCAGGCAGCTCCTGACAGCTGGCCTCCATGCACACGCAGTACTCCCTCTTTGCACCGGCATGGCAGGCTTTTGTCACACCACGGCACTCAAAGACACCTGCACTTTCTGTGCCTCTTCACTTGTAGAGTGTTGGTACTACTATAATTATTCTGAGAATGTAACCATGGCAATATACTGAAAAACAGGGTGGAAAAAGCCATCGGGCTCTGCATGTATATTGTCTTTCTCATTGCAACTCTATCCTAATTTCCACTAAATTGTTACGTAAGTTATAAATATACCTGCCATTTAGCACACTCCCTGGAACTAATTATTAGGCATTAGTAACCAGTGACCACCAGCTTGGAAGAAATGATCTTTTTAAATGTTTGTGACCTAATATGATCTCATGGATAATGTGACACCTGCTTGCACAAGAAAGACAGCTGTACTCTGTGTCCTGATGTTTGCTTGACGGCTTTCAGTGTCTGTAAGATGTGGACAGTATTCTGTGCCATCAGACACACAGGAACACAATTGCACTCAATTACTTCTTTTTTTCTGATAAAACAATTCAAATGTTATCTTTTGCCCTGTGTAGACATAGCATTTCAGACTGGATTGCTAATCCAAGAGCAGACTTCACTACTAATATTATTTAAGCACATAGAGTTGGATGACATTTCCAGAGAGTCTTGAGAGACAAATTTTAAGAGTTTGAAAAGCCTTGATAAGATAAATTAGTCCACTGAGTGCTCACAATCTGCAAAATATTAAAACAGGTCTATTAATATTAGAAATATTAGAAACCTTTACACCTGTATGTCTCTTGCTACTCTTGCTATATTAAAGAAAACATGCTTTCTTCCAAATCACCTTCAGCTTACAACAGACAGCATAATGACACTGCCCTGCAGTTCTTTCTGTGTTCACTCTGAAGAAACTGCAGATGTAACTGTGTTGAGAAAGGGTGACGTGGGGAAATCCTTGCACAGGAGTTTTCTCAGGAAGTTGAGGCAACACCACCAAATAGGGTAACATCTTTTGTATGCAGAGCCACCTTTTAAAAGCAGTGTCAATAATAATGATCAGCGTGCAATTCTCCCAACCAAAGACCATATATTTTATACAACATGTCCTATTAGAGAGGTCCAGAATGTCTGGATGCACCACAGCAGACTTAGCACACTTGATAATCTGCCATATGATTCTGCCTTTCACTTGGGTATCGTTGGCTTGCTTTTCTGATTGCAAGCAGATCTGAGTAATGCCAGTGTGCAGTCATCAATGCCAGCAGTGCCCATGTTGCGAGGAAAATGAGAGTCCTGCTGTAACGGATTAATTCACTTCAACAAACACAGGTTTTGTGAGTGCTGACAGGCTTCAGCTCTTCCCAGAGTTATAGATGTCATCTGTTAACAATTTATGTTCGAAAATGTTACCTACTGTTCATGAAACAGCATATACCCTATCAAGCGCTGAGGGAAGCAAAAGAAACTTACAGGATTAATAAATAATACTAATGACAAAGTATAGAAAATAATCCCCAGAGGAGTATGAGAGCTTTCTAAAACTCAAAGTTTTTTATTATTTAAAAGTGAGACTGCAAAATTTCTTGTATGGACACATGTCTTATTCATAGATCAACAGAACATTTACTGCAGTGTATAGAAAAAAATCTTTTAAGATGGGTTTAATCTGGGCATTTTTTCCTGCAGCTCTGGCAAAAGAAGGCGTAGGAAGATTTTAGGAATTCCTAATATAGAAAATAGAAAATAATACCTATCCTGTCAAGTCTATCAATCGCCACTGTTTCAAAGGCCCTTCTCATCATGGGGTACTCTTCCAGAACCTCATTGAAGTTGTCCACTGAGAGGGAATACAGGCGACAATACGTGTCTGCTCGTACACTGGCAGTTCGACGGCCCTTGGTCAAAAGGCAAATCTCTGGGGAGAGAAAAATTCAACACACACAAAAACCAAAGAAGTTAGAGAACCACATGAAACTTAAAAGCTAGGAAGTGACCCAGTGCTAACAAGTAATAATTCGGTACTCAGCAGCAATTTTTCTATTGCTGTTTACGCAAGGTTGCAGGGTCAATTCTGAAGTCATTCGATTCTATTTTTGCTACTTTCAAAAACATAACTAATGTCCTCTAAGAGCACTTCTTATAGGTTTTCTTGGTCTGATTTTATCAAACCTTTTAAAATAAATTCTTAAAGTTGAAAGAATTGATCCATCAGCTGTCAAACACAGCTTGCTTACTCAATTAACCCAAGTGAATCTATTGATTTTTTTAAAAATATCCAGCTGACACAGAGGACCAATTCCTTTAATCATTCACCAGAATTGCTAAACTAATTTAATACATAATATAATGATATTTGAATATAAGAGCTGTTCTAAGCAAAAATGCTTTAAGCATGAAAATGGCTTCTGTTGCCCTAGGTTTTATGACCTAGGTATTTTGGGAGAGTAAACTTACTCCTTTGCACTTTTTTTCTCAGCGGACTGAAACCCACAACAATTTGATTAGTCTAGCAGTCTTTCTGTGCAAATGCCTCCAACAGGAATTCACCGTTCTGGAACAGAGGAGACTAAAGCCATACACAGTCCCAAGAAACAGACCCAGACTTGTGACTGCTGATTCCTGCAGCCACAGGAAGAGGTTACTGGATAAAGGCCAAAGTCAATGTCCGAAGTTTGTAACAGCAAAACATATGGGATAGAATATTTATTTATATTAAAATACAAAATAAATAATAAAAAAAAGAAGTCAGTTTCAAGAAGAAGAGTTCCCTTTTTCAAGCTGGGGAATAAGGACACACTTAGACATAGCAACAATTCTGGGGATCAGACAGGGTGAGAGAGAGTTTCTCTAAGCAGTTCTAGCAGTCAACAGAAGTGAGTTCATATTTGTTCATATTTAAATACTAGCTAGGAAACTGTGTCCTACCTTGCTTGTGTGTCTGTCACAAATTGTCATTCTTGACCTCAGTTTAACTATCATTCTCATTTGTGGAAAACCAAACATCCTTCATCATTAACAAAAACAAAGAATTCTACAGGGTTTACTTCAGACCTATAAAATGCTAACAGTAATGGTTTTAACAAAATACATTCTTTAGTCATCTAGAATGTAAAGAACCTTGATGGTTTTTTGCCTTATACTTCTTGCTGAAGAATTTCCACGTCGCCTAACCCTGAAGGCTTAGGAGCTAAGTTGCTTAAATAATAGTGTGCAATTTAAGGTACATTAACATGGGACAAGTACTAAACCTCAACAGTTTTTGGGAGAATTTAAAGAACCTGAGTCTTCACCTGATGTCCCTCACAAAATGTGATGTCCATGAAATAATGATAGTTTACCGGAAAGAGTCAGCCAGGTCAAAGAGAAGTCAGTCCTTTCTTCTTCTATCCCCACAGCTTACCCTAAAACCTTTTTCTTTGATTGAGCCCACTGCATTTTCGTTACAAGAGTGAGAAGGACATTTTGTCCAAGGGGAGCATTTAAATGCAGTGAATGACTGCCTCATTTTCTAAGATATTCTTTAGACCTCACAGAGAATAAAGCTTTACAATACATGACTGAATTTAGAAATAATTAGCTGGAAAATCTGTGAGACTAATGATCAACTCCCGATTTTGAGTTTTCTTCACTTAAAGTTACTACAAACAATAATAGAGACATAAGGAGGTGTCTTCTGCTACACTCAACAAATGAAAGGACCTGAGTTTAGAAAACATCACATGTCCCAAACCAAAATAAATGGTGAATATGGCCAAACCATTCTGAAGGGTGGGGAAAAAAATGGAGAAAGTACTGTTTTCATCATTAGCCTAAAACACTGTATTTTAGAATACTTCAACAAGACAGATGGGAAGATGGGAAGAAAACATAAGAAAGACTGTTAGATTTCATCACAAGAAAATGGGACCATGGAATTAATGGATAGTACCGCAATAAATGTAAGCTTTTTTCCCCTTCTTTCATCTTCTATTATTCTTGTCAAGAGGAAGGGAAAGAATCACTGAAAACTATACATTGAATTCTGCAAATCCTGTCAATCCACAGCTTCTGGTTGAAGAATCTATTTTTGGTTGGTTCTTAATAACTGTAATAGCGTCTTGTAGTTAGGTAAGATAATAAAGAATGGATTAGAAAAGATCCAAGTGTCCCAGCACCTGGAAACTGATCAGGGAATGCCACTGTGGAGCAGGGAAAGTGGTGTTCTCATCTCCAGTTGAATGGTCTCATTCAAAGGCTGAACTACAGCCTTCTGACAGAAAAAGCACCATGTGGTGAGTACCCACATAATGCATTTCCAGCAATGTTTCTTGACTGATTAGAATTGTATTATAGACTCAGATACATCATCTATATTGCTTTATTGTAAGTATCAATATAATCATTTATACTCTAGCCAGAGGACTAATGTGCTTCTTAATTGTATATGTTCTGTATTAATTTTCTTCTATCAGCAATTTGTTTGGAACCAACTTTCAAGCATAATAAGGCATAATATAGAAATCTTGTTTACTTGGACCAGAAAGAAAGAACACAGAATAACAAAATGTGTTCCCATCAAATACTTGTGTTCTTTTAAATAAATCAAAGTAATTTTAATTTTTTTTCTTTACAAATAAATAAACAATAGATTTCATGAAGAGAATAGGGTAACAAAAAATCCATGATATATTTAAAATGCGTCTTAGTAGCATCAAGTACCCTCAACAATTATGCTCTCCTTGAGGTTCAATTGTTTTAAACAGAATGTGAAATACAAACAATAGCACAGGAGTGTGCAGTGAAAGACAAAGGGCACACGTTATTTTCAAACAGCTCAAACAAGGTTCTCCATTAGCATAAAAGAAAGCGGCAGCAGCACTTTACTGACTAATATTCCCATCTGTGGTTGGCATGGTGCATTGTGTTCATGCTGACTCTTTCAACATGTCAAATACTTCTTTCCAAACAAAATAATGTTTTTAATTCCAATTAATTATTATGTATTAGGCTACAAGGAACCTGCAATTTAAATCTTAGTGCAAGTTTCACTTTAATTATTTCATCTCTTTGGACAACAGTTCCCTAGAACGTTATGAAACAAATGTCAGTCTCTGCACTAATGAAAAATGACTATGTGAAAGTACTAAATGATGCTAAAAACATTCATTTGTTCTTACAGTCCATTTATAATATAATGAACTTGTCTGTGAAAATCCAAATTTGTGTTCTGCTAACATGAGATCTTTCCCACAGAACAACGCACTCTCTAAAGAACACAGAAAAGGACTCAAATAAATGTATTTTCTGCAGTCAAGACGTTGACTAAAAAGCTCAGTGATAAAAGTTTAAAGGTAAACCTGGTCTGTAGTTTATAATAATCAAATCTGATCACCAATATGTCAGGTGCACAGGTACATGGGACATGGTTTAGTATTGGACTTGACAGTGTTAGGTTAATGGTTGGGCTTGATCTTAAAGGTCCTTTCTAACCTTGATCTTAAAGGTCCTTTACAACCTATGGTTGTAAACAGAATTACAACCATAATTCTATGATTCTATGACAGTTACATCAGCAAGAGCCTCAGGTTCAGCTTTTGGAACACCAGGAATTTGTGAAGAATCTGGTCTGTATCTGTATCTTGTAAAACAGGGGACATGTAGATCGTATTTTATTATTGCATTAGTGTGGCAGAACACTCTGGATAGCAAACTCTACATACCTGAAAGGCAGCACTAAGGAAGACCAATTTCAGGAAAACCTAAATGAGTTACGGTGAACGACACAACCAGAAGGATGCCCTTTAAAGAACAAGGATTGGCCTTTTGTGAGGGCACAGTTTTGGTTTCAACTGAGATCAAGTTCATTATTCTTGTGGACTGTATCGACATGCCATTATAGGTGATATTTTTCCCCCTCCCCTGTTGCTATGTGATTTCTAAATTGTAAACTTTCAAAGCAAGTTTCCCAGAACTATCAAGTTCAGCCTACTCTTCTTTTCTAACATAACTCTTCATGAGCAATGCTTTGGCGAAGATCAATAGTTCTTGATTTCCTTGAAGCTAATGAAGCTGTCCACTGACAATAAACTAACTAGCGGGCACTTTCTTGGTATGCTGGTCACAGGAAAGGACCTTCAGTCTGCTCCCAGCTTTACACCATGTAATGTAAGAGGCTTTTTTTCTTTAGGAAAGGACTTTATAAACTTTAAGAAATTTAAAAATCCCAGTAAAAAAATAAAACCCAAAACAAAACCAAAAAACAACAAACAAACAAAAACCTCCTGAAAAAACAAAAACCACCCAAACAGTATCCTTCTAGACACCCCATTCTTTCAGAAATGGAGTGATTCGCTGGATGGTTGATTTAACCATCTCTAATACCAAAACCAGGGAGAAGATGTTTCAGATGATAAAAATATGACTCAACACATACTTCTTTTCTTTATTAAACTCTGAAAAACATCAAATGCATCTACTTATTTTTTTCTAACTTTTAATTGTAGTCTTTATATCTTTTAATGTATTGTCATTAGTGCACAAAATGGAAAACCCAGGGAGATGCTGCTTTTTGTAATATATATTAAAATTACTAGTGTCAGGTCTTCTGATTAGCCAGAATGTAGCTTACACCAATTAAATGAGTTTCAGTAATCTGCAGATTTTAAATTGCAGTTGTTCTGCAAAAGCATAGTCATGACTGTGGAGGGGAAAAAAAAGGAAGTGATAGCCCCCAAATTGAGATCTATGGGGTGGATGGAAATCAAAAGGCTTAGGCAACATTAGTTCTGAATTCAGTTCTATATTTAAGAAACCCTAACATATGGTCACTGCTCAACAGGAACATTCCTGCCATAAAGGAGATAACTTAAGGAGGAAGGAAATGGAGACAATTACTGCCTTTTATAGCTCGGTTTGTTATCTGTAGTGTCCAAAAGAAAGCTACACAAAACTTACATCTTTTCCCACATTATTTACTCTAAATATGGAATTGCAGACAAGACAATTTGAGTTTGTCAGAACAAGCAATAGCCATGCATGACAGCTTCATTTAAAAATGCCAAAAACAATTGTCTGTAAAGTTGCTTTCAGATATCTGTGTTCATCAGCTGGAGACATGGTTGATGAAGGACACCTGGATACACTGCTGAGTAGTTAATATTTTACCAGTCCCTTTCATCCAGAATGCTATCCTTGGAACACAATCCCCACATTTGGAAAAAAGAGGGTTTATCTCCAAAGGTACTCCAAGACAAGAAAGAACCTTCAAAGCAGACGAGTTAGAAGCAGCTGGAGATGGGTATCCATGATGGGCATTTTATAACAATTTTTCTGATCTAAAATACAGGTGAAAGATTATTAGTTCTGTTGCCATATTTATTTCCATTACTCTCTTCCCTAAAACTGTCCCTCCCAAGCCTTCATTTGCTCAGCCTTTGTGTATACATGCCAAATGTTCGGTACAGTAAGTGGTCTAATTAGAGAAGTTCTGTTCTTATTCTTTTTCCTAACAGTGTTTCTAATTGTCAGAGAGATCCATTTATTTCACTGGAGAGAGTACAAAATTATTTTCCAAAAAGAATTGCCTCACTTTCATTGACTGAAACTTCTATTTATGAAGAAATGCCTACTTTTAAAAAATGCTTCATATTTATTTAGGGTTTGACAACAAGCCTGAAAGCATGATCCTTTCTTTACTTTGCCCCAGATTTGACTTTTATGCCACCTACCTACACGAAGTTCATTTCTTGAAAGAACTATAGTTCTTATCAGACCTTTTCCTTGACTAAATCTTAATACACTACTTCACAGCCGTTCTGAGCAACGCAGCATGGTAACATGCTACTAGTTCGGATGTTTGGAGAATTGCTCAGAGCAGGCCACATATTATTTCCATGTGAAATTCATTAAAACAACTTGGAAGAGCCTTTAAAATACTATCTACCATGATATAAGTAAATGTTGATATGGACATTTCAGTCATATATATTAATTTTCAAGGCACATTTGGAAGCAATGAATGAATTCATTTTAGCCATTTTCTAATGACTTTTGTAATTTTTGACAAGGCTGATGTATAACTGGATGTTTTTAAGTCCCCATATTCCCTATAAAGTTAATGCTGATAAACTATCAAGCATATTTCAATACAATATGTTTTATATATATTGGCAGTATAATTTCATTATTTTCAGAGAAAGGTTGTTAGTCGTAATTACTTTTATGTCAAGAAAAAGACAGCCAAATATACATGGTTTGAATACAATTGCATTTATAAAACGTGGCATGCTATCAGACCAGAGACATTTTATGTTGCACCCTGACCTGCCTTTTCTTTTTGCTATCTGAAGGTACCGACAACAGCTGTGGCCAGGTTTTCATGGCTAGAGCAAACAGAGGCCAGCAACATTTCTTACATCCTGCCTATTCTCTATTGTTAACTGAAATTTTCATGAGACAGCTCTCTTTGAAAGAATGGAAGCTTAGAATCATTATACAAAAAAGAAATGCAAGTCCTTATTTTACCTTCAGTGCTATTTATGACAGAGCATCAATACATTTTTATTCTGCTGTAATGAAGTGTTCTCCCTACCAAGGGAGACTAGGTCTATTTATTATCTTGTAAAAGCTCATAATTTGACTGATATATATATAAAACCCCCCAAACAATTAAGTTTAGATTCTAAGATGATGTACCTAAGCACAGGTTTAGCATTCACACCATCTGGGTAAAAGGCCAAAAGTGCAATTCATGTATGCCTACTTTTGTTCAGATGGATGCCTATTCCCTGTTTAAAAAACCTGCTTAGTTCTTAATGTATTCAGTGTTATGCTCTTGACATCTTGAGTCTGGCAAACAATAACAGTTGCAGACTAAACTATTCAACTTGAATTTAAGTGGACTGTAAAAATATTGCACTTCATTTTTTCTCCATTAAATTATTAAATGAATTATCAGAGACTGTCAGTTCTGAATTAAATATTTAGGTTAAATATTTAATCTAAACTCAAATATTTAGTTTAAATTCTACTGTGTAAAACTGAAGGTACTTGCAAAATCATCTTCTAGTTCATCTGTGTTGGTGTCCTCAGATTTCCAAGCTATGCTTATGTGATATTTTGTTTGTGTCTAGTTCTTTTATGTATAAAGACTAAATTAAAAAATTATTCTATCATGGATTTGTCATTAGAATTATAATTTGTTTTGAAGACTATGATATTTAGATAGTGAGAACTACTACTAGCATTGTTATTATTAATATTGTTAAATTTATATTTACATTTGCTAATTAATAAAACTCCTAAAACCAAACAACAATTCTATATTGTAGCAGCACAGGCTATTTTCGTTCTATTTTCTTAAAATGTCTCTTAGACTTCTAAAAATAATATCCTGTCTGAACAGCAACAAGTTCTGACTGTATAGTATTTACCGTATAAGATAAGGTGTCAAAAGAACAATACAAGGCAGAACAAAAAATTATGCTTCATTATTGGGAAATGTATCCTCAAAATGGCAGACTAATCCAAGCCAAAAAGATATTTCATTTTCAGGACTTCGTGCAGACAATACTTTTAGAAAAATGTTCTATACTGTTCATCTGGAAAGTATTTTATGAATGAGTTGGTATGGAGATCTGGAGATCCTGTGAGTACTCAGGCACTTTTAATAGCATTTTCTCTATATAAGTAATCAGTATTACACCAGAAATCTTTAAAAGCAGACTATCAAAAGAAGTACTTAGCATGTACCCAGAAACCCAAATATAAGTGGCAAAATATAATCTAAAGTGACTTTCTCATTTCCCATGGTATTATCTTCCACTGCACTAAAACATACTGACAGTTGCTGCTCTGAAATGGGGAAAAGCTCCATAAATAATAGGTAGGTCAAAGAAGGTCTGTCTAATTGTCTAACAAGCTGAAGCAAATGCAAGATAGAATTTCTTAGAATTTCAAGTGTGGAAAGATAACTGTTTAAACAGTATTAAATCATTTAAGTAAAATAAAACATTTAAAAATCTAAAGTATTCCATGAACTACCTGTTATAAAAAATGAACCAAAGAAAGAAAAGGTGCCATCATATGTGTCTGGGATATATTCTGGGAAGATGGGGTTAAGAATCTGACTTGTATATAATTTTCTTAGAAGAATGATAACTTTCAGTCATTAGTGACATCTGCCTTTGAATATGTAAAATAAAACACATATTGGTCTCTTACTACAACAAAAGAGGTAGACCACTCATATCCATACTCACACAGAGCAAATCTTATACATACATCATAAAGAGTTTTAAAAGAATCGCATGCATTTCTTTACGTTCAATATACCTGGAAGCTCAGAGAAAAAGTATTTTTAAGCAATATGTGTTTCAGTTAAACTACAAACTGATTTACTGAATGATTCAAGTGGCATGACACCACTGGGATTCTCAATGGAGGGAAAAAGCAGAAAAAACAATGGGGAGGAGAAACTGCAATAGACACATCACAAACTGGGTACCATGAAGTATTGCACACTTACCCACTGGAACTAGAAACTCCCCAACTGCAAACACAATGAAACCTCCATGGGACCCCCAGATCAAATTTCAGAAAATTTACCTACACTTCCTACTCACTGAGTTTGGATTTTCCTATCAATATCAGCATTCCTTCAGCTCTACACAGTAACTGTTAAAAACAGAAAATGGGGTTATAATTTCCCCAGAATATACATCTGGGTGGACGAATGAAAGAAAATCTGTGTAAACATAGGTGGGAAAACAGATGGAAGAAGGAAAAGATAGCAGGGAGTCAAGTCTTATCTTGTGTCCTTTGAGGTTGATAGGAATTTTGCCAGTGACTACTGCAAGATCAGGATGAGACCACAGTGAACAATCAGTCCTCTGTCCACCAGCCAGAAAGCAAATGAAGTAACAGCAGAGACCTGAACGTGTTCCCAGACACCCTCATTCTGGGCTTAGCCTTCCTGGTTGGGTAGTGCTGGATCTATTCCTTTCTTTTTCTCTTTGTAGGCATCTCAGCCCCACTCTAACACACCAGCGAAGCACAAAAAGGAGTTCAGCACATGCTTAGATAGATCAGGACTGCACGCCTAGAGTACTTCCTCTGACTCCACAGGCCTGTCAGCTGAAGGGCAACAGGACATCATGAAACTACTCCCACTCGATGTGTTCTGCAGTAGCTTTGGGACATCTTTAATTTTGCCCCTTTAAATAAGGGTAACAACCTGAGGCAAATTACAAAACAGTAAAATAGCTGCTTTTCTCCTTTGTTCCCCAAGCAGGAGCTTGATGTCCATAAGCAGAGTGCATGTGAACATCAGCAGACTGGGACTGGGGTTATGGGTATGCAGAGAAGTGGAGGGTCACAAGGTGTCAAGGAGCAAAATACCTTTCCAAAAGGGAAGAAGAAATTGCAAAGTCATATATTTTTGTGATGACTAAAGGAATGTTCAGTAATTCCTCCTATCACAAGAAGCCTTTGAGTAATTTCTAATAAAATCACCTGGTACTCAGAGAAAAAAGTTGAGTAGGATTGAAACCTGGCAAATTTCCTCCCTACCATTTACTACTGGGATTATAGAAAAAATGAATTGGATCTACTAAGGTATTAAAGAATAGAAACACTGACAGAAAAAAAAAATTGGGGAGCTCTCATTCTCCACTGACTTTTCAGAATTGTAAATTGCAGATACTCAAAACCCTGGACAAGATGACAAACAAATAACTTAGCCATCACAACATCCTCAAAATACAATTGTTTGCATTTTTCATCTGCCGCCTGCTTCTTATTCTCCATCCCATGAAGGCTTAATTCAAGTGTTCATCTCAAGCTTGCAATTCAACTTAGCTGCAAACACATGTACAGTTAGGTTTTCCTACTGGCTGTGTAAAAGGGATAGGTGTAAGCGTCCTCCCACTCCTTTCCAGCTTCTGAAAGTTGCTTTAGTCTTGTTCAGATGTGCTCTTACACCTTGAATTTTCTTCACTTTCCCATCAATCTCACGCCTATGATGTTCCCCTGCGTTCACAGTTCCTGCGTCTCATATTTCTTTGCACCACTCGCAGTCTTCTCCTTGTTGACTTTCATCTTGCTTCCCACACTCTTCTGACATCCCTTATAGTTTTGTCCTATGTGTTAACATAACCCTGACCATCCGCTCTCTCCTGACCTTCTTCATGCACATCTTACTCTTCGTATAGAAGCAGCTAGAAGGAAAAGGTCATTATTTCCATTGAGGGCAACCTTGTTTCCCCTCATTTTCATTATATGAAAGCTGTGTCATTCTCAGTGGGTGAAGTTTCTCTTTTATTTGTAAAGAGAAAAGACACATTTTCTGCCTTGCTGAAAGTAGGAGCAATCCCATTCCTAGTAACTGAAAAATGGAAGACATTTTAGAAAACTGGGAAAAAAAGTGAAGGAAGACATAAGAAAATCCATAGACATGTAG
>NW_010433088.1:12841-23226 GCF_000710305.1 Buceros rhinoceros silvestris
AGGGAAAATAAGTATTGCTGTATTTTCTCAAAAATAGAGAATCCAATTAAAGCAGCTACAGAGAATTAAAATCCTGGCATTTTCCACTGGTAACTGAGGCTTACGTCATTTCACTGATGTAGAAATGACTATGTAACCACTCAATATAGTGAAAATTAATTTCACGTGTTCTTCATTGCCTTATTCCTGTCCCTTTTATAAAAATTCACACAAGCACACCATGTGAAGATACGAATTCTAAGGCAACACAATAAAAAGTTAGTTTTCTTTGCCAAAAAAAAGGCAAAGGCAAATAGATTGTCCTGTACCTTTATGAAACAATTCTTCCACTGATCCATATCTGTTCAAGACATAATTTATGGCATTCTCTTTAAAACATTTCCTCTGTGGCCATTACGGAAAGGTTTGAAAGAACATAGTTAACCTCAAATCACTTTTACTTCTCAATGTATTTACCATCTAATAATTGGGAGGACTATTGTTTTTTAGTATGTTGATTGCAGATCTGAGGGAGTGTAGACTGGTCAGTATTTCTCACATGTTCCCTTATACATTTTGTGCATTCCGACAATGGAGGAGTGGGGGGTAGGTGGTCTGGGGAAAAGAATAGTACCAGAAATTACTTTCAAATTCTTACTAGCAATTGTAAGAGATATGCAGGATGACAATATCCTTCAATCAGCAGTCTGGAAAAAACTTACTGGGATGAAAATTAGCATCTTATTTGCTGCTGGGCTAAGTAACTCTCCCGCACACAAAATTCAAGAAGATTAGATTTATGAACACACACGAAGGTTAAGGGATAGGATGCTCTTCCCACAGGAATACCAACAAACAAGCCACAAGATCTCTGTGGTTACTCCTCCTTACTCCAGGAAGGAGAAACCAGTGAGTACAGATGAGGAAAGAGGGAGACGATAATCAAGTCCAGACTGATGGAGGATGGGCTTTCTAGAGTCACTGCTCTGCACCTCCCTCAAAAATCAGCAGAGGACACAAAGCAGGAGAGTCTGATCAATCTACTCCATTAACAGTTACCCACACACATTCTTTTTTTAAGAAGAATTTCCAAGCTATTTTAAAGTTTATCTAGTTTCACGTGAAACTTATAAGATCCAGATCCATAGGGAAGCCCATTTTTTAATTAAGAACAAAGATCAGGCAAAAGAATTAAAATGTTCAACAGCATCTCAGTCTTCAAAGCTCCAGATATTTTCTGTCTTTATTACTGCGATTTTTAGCTTCCCAGGCTCTCACTCTCCAACAGTCTCAATTTAAGCCTCTCCGAAATACTGATGGCAATGCTTTGGTTCTTTGTAAATCTTGGCTTTCACATTAATCTCCAGTTCTCCAGCAACTCCCAGATATCATAAGTTTTCTACTAATACCAAGCTGTCAAAACTCAAACATTTCACATATTGTAAGTTTGATAAATGTTTTCCAAATCCATGGCAGGACATTGGTGAAATCCTCCATGAGTTCCGGAGGCGAGCTTGCCTCTCCATGGACAACTCCTTAATCTCCCCGGAGCCAGGGCTCCAAGAAAACTCAGCTCTGGGACATACCTGATACCCAAAAGTTTGCATCTGTGAGGTGGGACTGGGAACTTCCAGTTCATAAGACAATTAAAAATTGAAACATAATTTGTTTAGTTATGACACACCCCTCCCACCTGCGTGTCCTTCCCTTGCTTGTGAGAGCACTAGTGTTGACATTGATTTATTGTGTGAGACCTGGGTCTTAGTAAGTTGCGGCTTCTTAAATGGTGTGTCAGCCTCAGATTTCGCATGTCTCCTTTAGGTAAAAAGGAGTTACTGCTCTTAGGATTTGAACACAGGCTTACTCTTCCAGCTTGTTATTTTGTCACTGTTGCAACTTTTTTTTTGTCTCTGCTTTGGTTAGGAAGCTGTACTCAGATTCTGATAAACACCTCAGAGAAAGAGTTTCTTCTGCAGAGAGATGAGAATACTAGAATATATTTCTTTTTCCTGTTTTTTTTCTGCTTTTTCTGACAACCCATTTTCAATTCACAGTTATCAGATATGTAGCTTGCTTCCTCTCTTTTTAGGTGCAGTCAAATAGGTCTTTTTTCTCCAGGGTTTGAAATTCCTTTCTGGGAATTCACAATGCTACATGATTTACAATTCACAATGCTATATGGTATTTTGTTAAAACAGATGTGAATCACACACCTTTGGATTTCGGGGCACTTCCCTTCTGAGGTTCTCCCTCCCTGTGCTCTTGCCCTTCCTCTCCTTTAACCTCTCCTCTCTTCTTGCCTTGTCTCGTCTTGCCTCGTCTCTCCAGGCCACATCCAGCAGCAGGTATTACCTCTCATTTGCCCCAGCAGCTGTCAGGCTTTGGATGCATTTGCCCCCAATTTTGCCTCCCTTGTCTCATCCCAGCTGCAGTTTGGATAAGCAAAACTGCTTTGGTATGCAGTGTAACAAGTTCTCGTGGTGTCTGGATATTGCAAATAGCTTATTTTTTTTGTCTGCACTCCTGCTAAGAAGGGGAGCGGATGAACGGGATGAGATAAGCAGTTGTTCGCACTGCAATAACAGCCCGACAGTTATATAAAATACTTTGATGTGCAATCTCCTCTGATCCTCTGCTGGTTCAGAGCAGTATTATGGTCAGATTCAGAACGCAGGCCCTTGCAAACTCATTTCCATAAACTGGGGCACTGCTAAGCATAGCGAAGACCAAGACCCAGGTTGCTCTGTTTCTTCATCCTCAGCATTTACCTTTTCTTTCTTCTTAATCCTCTGTCTTTAGCATCCACAGTTTAAGCCCGAGGGATAAGCGCAAGGGCTCCACTGAGGTGCTTTTACAAATACTGGTACAAATTACCTTGCAGAGGCTACTGCAGAGAGACAAGGCCTGTTGGCCAATCAGTAGGAGTTGCTTTAGCATATTATTCTAAAATGGGATTAGTTAAGTAACTCTATAGCCCAATTCAAACACTGATCCCAATTCACTTCTCTAAGCCTCCCACTTCTGTGTACCAGCTAAATGATGCTGATTAGCCTTTCAGTTGAACATTTTCTGAAAGGCTTTTGACTCGGTTCTGGGATGATTCATGGGATTCAACAGAAAATTAATACAATGACCAACTAACTGTTACCGTCATGGGCAGCAGAAATGTTCAATCAGTGCCTGGAAACAAGCCTTGCTGGTTCTCACAGAAGCAGATGCCTATTCTACTGCACAAAGACAATTTACAGTCATAAGGAACAACGTTTTCATACCGGTCAATTATTACATGTAAAAGAAGACATTGCTTTCATCCAAATACAAATATTCAGATGCCGCCATCTAAAAAACCTCTATTTTTCATTAGGATTACCACATGAATTTAATCTGGCTCAAAATTCATGTCTGGATTTTATAATATACATCTGTTAACTATCTAGTCCGATAGGAAACCCAGTTTCTCATAGTACTAAAAATCAGTGAAAAAGCAGTAATAACGGCTTGAAATATTCACAAATACCAAAATATCCCATATAAATGGTCTTTTTTGCATGGCCTAATATTGAAATTCTTACAGTGATTTTTACCTTTTAGAAGTACTTTATGACTCAAAAATTGTATCCCTTTTAAAAGAAGATTAATCCTGTTTATTTCACCTTTAAGGACCTATAAAATTACTATGCCAATTATTACCTTTTTATTTAAATAATAAATAACAGTGCTCTTAATTCAAAATAATGTCAAAATTCAGGACTGTCATTTTGCATCTTCAAAAGCTATCCTCACAACAGAAAGCGGACTCTTAACGTCTTATTCAGAAATATTTAGTGCACTACTCCGTGAAGTTGGAATTGTCTAGGCAAAAGACACTCAAGCTGACTTATTCTGATATCTCTGTGTGTCTGATATCCAAATGTGTTTTGTTCTACTGCACTCACTCTGATGTTATAATTAATTTATAAAAATTCACGAGTACAAAGAGGAATACGGGAAGTTCCATCTGAAACCTGATGAAAAAATTCCTTAGTTTGAGGTTGACAGAGCACTAGCACAGGCTGCGCAAAGAGATTGTGGCATCTCAGTCTCCTTCTCTGGAGATGTTAAAAACCCACCTGGACATGATCCTGTGCAACCTGTTCTAGGTGAACCTGCTTTAGCAGAGGAGTTGAACTAAATGATGTCCAGAGGTCCCTTCCAACCCCCATCATTCTGTGATTTCTTCCTACTCACCTCCGAAGTAAGAGCCATCTGTCAGCTTCAGCTCCTTGTTGGATTTGGTGATCACACCAGCAACACCGTGCTGAATGAAATACATCTTTTTACCCACAGCCCCTTCTCGGATAATATAGTCTCCAGGTTGGAACACCTCAAATCGCAGTTTGCTTAGCATGGCAGTCACGAAATTTGGGTCTGCGTTAGCAAAAAGAGGCATTGTAGCAACCAGCTTCCGACAGTTGAAGTTGACAATCTCCTAAATGGGAAGGAAACATAATGATAATAATGGTCAGCAAATATTTACAATACAATGGGCATTGAAAAACAGACTTTCTGCTTCTTTCACAAAGAAGTTCTTTTCTGTGCCTAATTTTTTTAATATTTTCATTATGTTTTCATCTGTTTCGAGTGAAGGAATTGAAACAACAGTACAGTCTGATTTGTAGTTCTGAGGTGAAAGGTTGTCTTCTTCAACCAGTTTTTTACATTTCATTTATTATTCCCCTTGGATTTTAAGGGGGCAAATATGACAGAAAGATAAAAATTAAACAGGAATTACAGTGCCTGATAATATAGCTGTTACATCAACTATATTGTGATAAAGTTATGCAGGCTATGTGATTTCAATTACACCAGTTACATCCTTCTGATAAGAACACCACCGGTGGTAATATAAATGTACATTACTGTTAGCTGCAGGGCTAGTTGAAATCAACAGGAAAATTTCCAGAATTTATATCATTTTATAAACACAGAGGAATACATTTCTGCCCTTCAAAGAAATGCATATATAGTAGACTCTTACATGCAGAAAGCTCTGCTATTTTCCTCAGACTGCTACATACCTTATGGGCATCGCCCTCCAAGAATATTTATATTTACAGAGCCAACTATGAGCACATCTATATGAAATTATTATTGCCAAAAAGCTATAAATGTCCTACTTGCTTAAAAAAAAATATTTCTTTTTTGGAACAATTTCTGAGAGTTTCAAGCTCATTCTTGCAGACCTTACTTTGTCTTAGAAAAATTAACATGGTCAATCATCATACAGATTTAACAACTTATTGAAGAGCTGAGACTAATCAGTATTACACATGGAGAGGAGCTTAGGCAGGCAACGTCTACTGAGTAAGTAACACAAACAGTGTATATAACTGCACACAGAGCAAACAAAAGAAAAATGCAAGCAGCAGTCACCTAACTGCTTTGTAAAAGTAAATATAATTTCATTGGCAGTGGAGGATCCCTAGCATTTCTTACACTAAGCCAAGGCTTTGTGATTGATGTAAAGAAGACATTCCACCCACACAAGCCCTCAGCCCCTTGACTGAGGCTCACTGCACTTCTGCTGGAAGATGCTTTTTGAACTTCCCATGCATTTGCTGTCTCATATCTCATCTATCCCATGCAGCAAGCTCTCTGAGCAGCAGGCAAAATCCCTTCTTCTCCTCCCATCCCCCTATGTGATATCTTGCTTGCAGACATGATGGGAAAGTTCCCCTTAAAACAACAAAATCATAATAGATTCTTCAAATCAATCGCCTTGCATCTGGAAAGGAGGTGGGACTCTCCTTTTGAAGGGAAGCCATCATCTACTGAGGCAATTAAGAAGCATGGGGATGATCTAAGATCAAAGAAACAACTGCCCTTCCCCAAGAAATTACACTCTTTTGAAATAAATCCAGTAGAAATTGGGAAAACAATGTGAAACAAAATGTCTCACCAGGCACCTGGGAAGCAGAAAGCTATTAACTCCAGCAAATTCTTATTTTCCATTAAAGAAAGAAAAAAACAGGGCAAAATTACTTCCTAATGTTAATCGTACCAAAGATTTAAGATATCTTCCAACAATTCTGCAAGAAAGTGTCATTATATACTGGCAAGGTGGAAAATGAAGAGTTTCAATGCAGAAATGAACACTGCTTCTTAACAAGGGGCAGTACAATGATTCTTGTTAACCCTGGTCTCAACAGCATCGCATCTACATAGATAAACACTACATAAGCCTGCTTTTCTCCCTCCTCTGCAATAAGCCAAGGCCATTAATGCAAATTTAATTCCAGAATTATTGAGTTAAAGATAGAATGAATGAAGAACAAGATGCATCTTTTAAGTCAATCACTAAACTCCAGTTGAATTCAGTAAGGGTATGATTCCGTGAAGAACATTTTATCTGAGAATTATTTGTAAGTGATGGAAATAGAACAAACCTCTTCCTTCACTTCTCACTGTACTACCTCACTTTCTCTCACCCTCTCTGACTGCCATAACTTCCCCTTTTTATGAGTGTTTTGGCATGCCTGAAACACTGCATCACACATGGACTCCATGGCTAAGCGTAAATGGGCTGGATTAAGACAGGAACAGAGAGACCTGAGATTAAGAGCAGACTGTGTCATGGTGGCATGGAACTTGAAATATACAGGAATACATGGCAGGAATGGAAACAGAGAAGATGTGAGGAAAAGAATGCTGAGATTTGTAATGACTTCATTGTCATTTAAGATCAGTGAATCCTGATGAGTCATTAAGTCAAGAAGAGCAATCCCAGGCTACCCCTTCAAGTATATTCTGTATGAGAGAATAAATATTATAAAGAGATTCCAAGAAAGACAGTTGTCTTTCTAAAGGATGAGGAAAAGCCTGTTTTCATTCTCATCTAAATACTCCATTTCTCAGTAAAGCTTCAGCCACCACCTCCCTCCTATAGGAAAATTATACTCTGCTCCCGCTGCTCACAGTGTAGTGGCATCATGCGAGGATTCTGAGACTACATCCTCAGCTCCATATGAGGCTGCCTTACTGCAGTCTTAGCTGATGCTGGGAAGCTGGAAATAACTATTACTTGTCTTGCCTTGCTCAGGGACTTGTCAGTAGACTTGCCGCTTGTTTTCTGCCTCTGAAAGTGAACAGCTTGTCTTGCATGCCCAGGAGGCAGAAAAAGGAAATTACTAAAGAAAACAAAAATTGACTGGAAATTATATAGAAGCTAGTGGGGAAGCACAGAAAAGGCTGAGAGAGTAGAAAGTTCAACTCCATTCAAGATCAGGAATAAAGAGTAAACTAGGTGGAGTAGTATTAAGAGAGAATGGGAGAAAAACAAAAAGAAGGACCACAAAGACCTAGAAGAAAGGGAAAAAAGGAAATTGCAAAAAAAAAAAAAGTGATTAGTAACAGTATCAGTAATAACACCATAGGATAGCATGGTATAGACAGAACGGAGAAATCAGACCTGCATGAAACCTCCGTGTAGAGTCAGCCCAGCCCAGCCAGAAAGGAATTCATCCCATCTTGGGAATCCCAAGAAAACACACCCTTGGTGCCATATTTGCACCCTTGGCACTTTTATGTCCTCTCACGGCTCCAACTTCTGCCCACCATTCTGTATATGTCATCTGTATCTGGCATCAAAGGTTAGGGCTGGGCTGGCCACTAACAGATGCTCTCTATTGACCCATCTTCCTTCCCAAAAGGGAAGAGAAAGGGAACAAGGGAGAGAGGCTTACAAGTTGGAAAAGAAAACTAAAACTGATGTAATGAAACAATAACAATAAAATAATGAAAAGTACACAAAATCAATATTGAACCCAACACCCCGATGGCTGTCATTTCACTGTCACCACTGATGCTGCAGGGAAGGCACTGAGGAAGTCCCAGACTGGACTTACAGAAGATGGGAAGCAGGTGCAGGACCTGGATTTGGGAACTAGATTCAGGAATGCACAGATTGGGATCAGACAGAAGAATGGGAAAAGTCTGCCTCAGACATCAGCCATTGAAGAAGAGACCCTGACTCTTGTGATCCCTCAGCTTTATACCCAATATGATTTCCATGGAATGGAATTCCTTGTTGGTCAGTTTAGGGTCACCTGTCCTGTCTGGTCTTTTCCTTAGTAGTAACTGTGAGCATCAAGCACTGTCACTTCTAGAAGGAGACACTGTCTGCAAAAATATACTGTTAACTTGTCAGAAAGTGCAGTTACTTGGAAGAGACTGAGCTGAAAAGTAAGACCAGTGAATGGAGAAAAGGTTCAGTTCTAGCTCTAAACCAGGACATCTGGATATACCCATCCATACACACATGTTACTTACTCAGCCTGAGTTACCTAATCAAGGTTCCAGCATAGTTACAAAATCACACTGCTGTGGTAATTTCAGCCTTTATATCCTAGCAATGCATTCATTTTGTTGATTAGTTTTCTGTGAAAGTTTATGATAAAGTACAAACTTTCCTTATTTAAAACATTAGAAGGTGGAAAATTACGGAGGGACAAAGAAATGTGTCATTTTTAAGTGCTTTGTTTTTCTTTAAAGTGTTCTTTTATTTAAATATGAGATCATTCAAAGCAAGTAAAATACATTTCCCTGAGTCTTAATCACAGGCAGTGCTGCAATTTCAGGTTCTTGTGTACGACTTTAAATATCATCTTGGGGAGAAAGAAACAGTAAAGATTATGAACGTGTTTTATGTAACTCAGAAAGTACTTTGGAGAAATAGTTCTGTGTTTTAAAAGAAAAGCAAGAAAAGAACAAACTGCCAAATTAAAAGTTGACATTTCGCACAGAGAAAAATCTTTCACTCATATTTTCTTTTAGTTAATTCTTTGGAGCCAGACTAGAATCAGACTATGCTGTCCAATGTCAATATCTTCATTAAATTAAATAAGGATGACTTTTTCTCACCTCTACATGAAGAAAATACCATGAAGCCTGAGGAAAGGAAGTCATTAAAGGGCAAGAGTGATTCAGACCTATACAGAGCAAATGCTGATCTAGTTCAAGTATTGGTCTCTGTTACACAAGAGCTAATTTGGAGGTGCAGTGATCTGCTTTATGTAAGAGATTCTTGAGGTAATTGCATTGGCTCTGGCGTACTGATTTTATTACTCATCTTGGCCTTCCTGGCTATTTTTTCAAAATGATGTTGATGCATCAGATATTATCACAGAATCATGAAATCACAGAATTTGGGTTAGAAGGGACCTATAAGGTCATGTAGTCCAAACCCCCCACAGAGAGCAGGGACATCTTTAACTAGATCAGGTTGCCCAGAGCCCCATCTAACCTCACCTGGAATGTTTCCAGGGATGGAAAAATTACCATTTTGCATGGGGTCAGTATTCTGAAAAACTGTTCTGATGGGACTCAAGACATCATGTTTACAGATACAGCCGCAAGGTTGTCCTAGCTGTGATCAGAACACAGCTATAGCCAACTTCTCTGGTAGAATCTGTAAAAGTCTTTTCTTCAGAGATTTTTAGATAGAGGTAGTGCTTTTTTTAGTTAGACTGACTGGGAAAAAGCTACTGCTACAAAAAGCAGACAGAGCTCTTGAAAGATCCAGCGGCCTGAAAGGTTCTTTGCTTTTCCCCACCAACCCAACTGAGCTTATAAAAGGTACTACATTCATCTACGAACTATGTCATTCTTATGTGTAGGCCACCAAAGTCTGTTTATGCATTACATCACTTCCTCATACTATTATAAAAATCTAATTCTCAATTTCCTGGCCATTCTCTGTTACTGGGAAAGCTGTTTTTTCTCTTAGAAATAACTCACAGAAGAAAAATTACTAAGCAAGTGATTATGAGAGAACTATGGGAAAAAGCATCATATGTAGGGATTTGGGTCTGTATGAGCAAGTTAAATATATTTAAAACAGGGTTTAAGGAGTCATATTCTGTATGTGTTCATGATTTCCTGTAATTTTTAACCCATTGGTCAATTACAGTCAGCTTTGGAAGAAAGGAGGCATCTCACTGATATTAAGTTCTCATAGGCTTTATGACAGCAGGCAATCAGGAGGTCTAGGATTAGTACCCCACTGAGGGAATGACTACATCATTAGCTCACAACTTGTTTAATGCCAGAAAACCTACATGTGGCAACAGGATGCAATATTCTTAATTTCTGGTGCACCTGAAATTGTTCAAATTGCTTTGACACGTTCTTTTTAATCATCTATATAGAATGTATGACTTAAAAATAAATTTTGCTCAGAGGTTTTCATATAAATGACAACTATTCCCATTTTTCTTTTCGCATGTGATTCCCATGATCTTACAATACCACTTGCTAACATGAACCAATCTGTGGTTGACCTTTCATGCGATCTGTGTGATAGCTATTTTTTTTTATTATATTCTTTGAAAAAAAAAAAGCTCAGAGGCCTAAGGCTCTTCCGCATTAAA
>NW_010433088.1:23301-46189 GCF_000710305.1 Buceros rhinoceros silvestris
CTCTTCCGAATAAAAAGTACTTTTTATATTCCCCAAAGATACTGCCAGCAAAATATTGGTTTGGTTTTAGAATAGTGCTAGAAAGAGTGCTGCTATTCTCAGGTCAGTGTTTGATTCAACTGATTGCAAGGAAGAGCAGTTATGCCTAAGAGAAAGAAAAAGAGGAAGAGAAAATGGAGTTTCACAAAGGCAGCTTGAGTTACACTAAAATTTGTGTGATGTATTAGGTAAGATATATTTATCTTCTGTTTGTGTCAATGCAGAAAAGCATGTGATGCCTGAGCAATACAGTATCGCATGTTGAAGAAAGGGAAGGCCATGAAGAAAATGACTTGTAGATGAAGTCAGGGGGGCAAAAAACCATGTGTTTGAAGCTAGCAGGGGGCTGACTGGGGGTTAAAAAAAAAAAAAAGTACTGAAGCAAAGAACTAGGTGACAGGAAAAACCGACATGCCTTAGGAGAAATAGAAAGCTATGGCCTGGATATAAAAATTTGTATTGACTTATTTCTGATTTGCACTTGTTTGATCAAGATTGGAAATTGAAGCTCGTGATTCTTCGATGGAGGGTTTATTGTGAGCTTTGTAATAGGCAAAAAATTCCTTCTGCCAGCCCCTCTTCATTCCCTTCTCCCTTTTCCGGTCCCCTGTGTACTGCGACGCAAACAGCCAGAACAACTGAGTCAGCAAGGAGGCCGTTCTCGAGAGACTGTGCTTTATCTACACTCTATGCGCACGGTTTAGCTGAGGCAGTAACACGAACAACCAAGAAAACAGTTATTTAAAAAATCAGTTGTTATTTGTTCACCAAGTTATTTTACAGCTCTCCAAGAGCTCTAGATCAGAAATACTGTTATCTCGTTAATTGCTAGGTTAACACTTACGTCTTACTACGAATTAAAAGCCCATTTGTTCAAAGCCTCTCTCTATAAAATTACTAAGTAGCTTAAATTAAATCTTACTGTTTATGCTGGATAAATCTCTATTAGATGAGCTTAAAATATCTGCACTGACATTATGTTTAGAGTTTTTAAGTACACTTCTGTTTGCATCTAATTTGATATGTAACTATTCAGTAAAGGCCCACTCTATGTTACGATATAGGAGAAACAGCAAACTCCTAACTTTATCTACACACAAAATCTAAACATTGCTGCATTATGTATAAGCAGACTCCTAAAGAAGTGGTAAAAAAGAGCATTGGTGAACTGAGAAGATTTATTTAGATATCTTAGACAAATCCGTGACAGAACCCTGAGTGACTGTGTGTGTATGTGGCAGAATATTTACAATGTCAACTCTAGATGTAAACGTCTATACACATAGCAGAAGGATATAAATAGAAAAATAAGGAGGATACACAAACCCTGTCTAATTCTGAATCAGCCATCATCACTACTTTTCTCTGTGAACTGGGACAAGCTAATTATGAGACCATTTGAATTTGCCTTCTATAGCAAAGTACTGAAAAGGGTGCTGGAGTGTGATCAAGCTCAAGGGCTCAGCGATGTCATGTTGTGAGCAGCAAGTTGCAATGCCAGTGTAAGAAGGTCAGTTTTACAGTGAAACATGACAATGATCCTCAGCTGTGAGGGTGAGACATGGCGAACAGGATCCGGAAGAGATATCAGATGGTAAAAAAGAAGATGAAGTCTCTTGGAATAGTTTAGTAGAGTGAAATCCAGTCAGCCCTGAAGACAGAATTTGCTTAGAGTGCCACTTTGAATAATATTGGTAGATGCAGGCGAAAGAGATGAATAAATAGCATGGGAAATGTAAATTGTGGAAGAAATTCTGAGGAGTCCAAGTAGGCATAGTGACAGCAAGAGCAGCCTTGATAGAAGAACATATGGAGGAAAGAGAAGGCAACCTGGGAGGAGCAGACTAGTCAATGTGGATTAGTAATAACAGCTAGAGAGAAAGTAGTACATCAGACTCATCAAACATCCAGTAGGCAAGCTCACTTAATAACGGCATGATATCAGAGTAACAAAGAAAAAGTCACACTGCAACTAGTCACATGGTCAAGGCTTGATAGATCAAGGATGTGCATGGCACCCTCAGCATTTGTACATCCTTCAAAACTTTTGGTCTAGGGAGCATGGTGAGGAAGCAGCTATGTAAGTAATAACAAGATCTGAGGGTAGAGACCTGTAGTCTTCCGTCATCTATATTTAGTAATCATGCTGTGCTTGCTCTTTGCAAGCAGTTACTAAGGCCTTAAATATTGGTGCTTTTTCTCTAGGACTAGCCATGAACTAAAATCCAGGAGTCCTGATGACAGCAATGCACTCAGGAACTGTCATTAGCATCTGTGCAGGAAATCCAGCAGCCAGAGGATACAGCTGCATAGGCAGTGCCATGCTCTTTACATCAGTTAAATATTCTTTTTCAGAACAAGTTCTGGTCATCTGCTTATCCAAAGTCTTAAATTTATACAACCCATAATAGCATTTAAGTATTACTCACTTCATTAATTAGATATAGGCTGAGGTTTATTTCCATAAGAAATATGTTCATATAATTTATTCAGAAAGATTTTCAAATGATGATTTTAAGACTGTATCTTAATCTCTACTTTTATTAATAAATTTATCGGTATTGATTTCATATCATAGGAGGGCCCTTAAAACCATGGTCATTACAGTTCATTTTAAGGTAATATATTATAAACATGGATTGGTGTCAAAGGAAATATACGTGGAGATATACCGTAAGAGCAAAGCACTGTTACGGTACACATGCAATGTATACTGTAATGTACATTACTGTATATTATATAGGAATACCGTATGTATACTGTAATCTACATGCAATCTATGTACTTAGTGCTATGGAAAGATATCAACAGACTATTATATAGTATTCTTCTTAAACATACATCTTGGACATAGGTGTTTGCGTGTATGTGCCTGGAAGTCTGTGTATGTGTGTATATGTATGCATGCATATAAATATTCTCCCACACATGTATGTACATATATGTATACATGGACATATCTATACGTACAAAACCATACATATTTGTACATTTAAAGTAAAAAAACCCACAAAGTTTAATTAAAGTGTTTCATTAGACCTATATTTCAAATTAGTTTTAGTTAAATATTTAGACATTAATAAAACTCACGTAAGAGCGTGTGCTAAAGTTATAATCTACAAGCAAAAAGGTGAGAGGAAAGAGGATTCTGCTCCCAGTCCTGATTATGTTCTTTGGAAATTACATGTCCTGATGTTCTATATTCTACAAGGACACATGATCTGTATCTATTTTCAGCGAATGTCTTCTCACATGGTGGCCTAAAAATAGGCCAGCCATGAACTTTAAATAATGGCTTAGGAAGGGTATTAACCTCTTTCTCACATTCTAAGTTTGTCCCATTGCTGTAACCATCAATATTATGAAGAATGTATCTGGCGTTGGTAATGACAAAGCAAACTACATGCAACTCCATTTCCTCTTCTCTACAGATGTCATTGCCTCCTAATTCCTTTCAAGGTCTTTTACATAATAAACCATCCACACATAATATTGACAGCATTTCTCCTCAGTAGTGAATCTACGTTGTGCCAGGTGCTAAAAAGCATGCGCTATTTTGATTCCAATCCCTGCTGATGGGAGACTTTCTACTCTTAGCGAAAAGTGGATGATTATAAAATATCGAATTTTCATAAAGACACAAGAGTTTATACAATGTGTGGCAATGAGTGCTACAATGAGTAACTAGATTTTCATTCTGGGGACTGGATCTCTTGTACTAGTCACTGTATTTCCCAAATAATCTGTTATAACTCCCATAATGCTCTCGTCAGGTACATTTTACAAACGATTCTCAGTAGTTCTACTCTTTTCTTACTTTTGTAACAGACACAGACCCATCTTTGGTTCCTGATTTTCAATTTAGTACAAGAAAAAACTTCTCACTATGAAACAATTTTATTGTTAATACTTGCAAGTAACATTCACAAGATCACAGAAATAAAAAATAATTTTCAGTTGCATGGTTACCTAATGACTGCAATCCAAGCTAAAATGAAAACTTAGTTAATTAGAAAGAATGTGGCTTGTCTTTAAAATATACATGACCACACAGACATTTATTTTAACTACAAAATAGTTAAGCCTTCTAGCAAGGCACCATCTATTGCTTCAAATGTACTATAGTGATCAGAGCACACAAGCATGCAATGACCATCTTGCAACTCTGTGTGCTTTAGGGCACCTGATTTGTATCCTGTCAATCGACCATAGAATTTTTGTTTTTCACAAATGAGGGAAAACAACTGATTTGTCCAGAGGAAAATTAAGAAACATAGACTCCAAAGAAGAAAGTGGGAGATTAAAATCCTCTTATGGGAACTCCTTGCCAGTCAGTGCTCTGCTTCTGTTTTGGATCCAGTGCTACCACTGAACAGGACTGTGTGAAGGTATCATGACAGTGATGGGGACAACAGCCTTGAACTCAGCCCAGGAGCTACCAGAAAGTTTGTACCTGTACTCACAGTGTCAGACTCCACATTCTACACCAGTTTTTAACTCCACTTGTCTCTAACAATCTTCTATCACAGTAGTTTAGTACCAAGGGTTAAAGGACTTTTATAAATCACTAAAAATACCAGGCACTAAGTTCCTTCAGTGGTATACACTTATCTTTAAATTAAACAGGTATAATTCAACATTTTGAGCATCCGTATCTATGCTAAATTTCACTATTTGTCCATTTATATGTAATTTAAAAATATTTTTTGCAATTCCCATTTCCAATTAATCTCTCATACAAAGACTATTCATCAAAAGAAATTACACTTCCAAAAGAATATTTTGCAGCTGAGGAGAACTGTGATTTTTCATGTACTAAGACTTTAGAAAAAAAATTAGTTTCTCACCTTTAGCTTACCTTCATACAATTTTTGGAGAAAAGATTGCAAGTATTTGCTTACTGTGTTTGCTAAATAACTGCAGAAGTTCAAAACTACAGATTAGATAGTTTTGTGGATGTTTTCAAATAATGTATCTTTTTGTTTGGTTTTTTTGGTTTTTTGTTTAAGTGTCACTAGGAAAAAAGAAAAACTGATATAGCATTGTCATGATGTGCAGAGTTTAGTTTGGATATTTCCCACAGCTTTAACAAGATTTACCTTCTTACGTTACCAGTGTGCCAACTGGAATTCATGAATGTGCATTCAGAACAGATTTTGCTTTGTTGTGTTTTTTGTTCTCCTTGTCTTTGCCTTTGAGATCACATGCTTTTAAAAGGAAACTCCATATTTAAGCATGGGAAATGCTGTGTACCCTTCTGTATGTTGTTAATCATAATGTGCAACATACACTTTCTTCTGCATTAGACAGTTCATGGCATATTTACCTCCTCTTGCTGGTGGTGAGTCGTATCTCTAATCTGTATTTGTAGTGACTTTCATGGACACTGGCATGTTTAAAAGGCGCCCACTCAGGACAGAAACTTTTGTATTACATGACCCCCATAGCACTTCTAGTGATTCAACACAAATACTCTTCAAAAGGCTTTAGCCATCCTAGAGGATGTTCCCTCTCACCACTTCCATGAATGAGATTTACAGGAAAGGGACATGGGCACATCCATACCATGCATCCCAGTCTTGTCTGCACCACATTTTTTCTACTGGGATGAGGTCTGCATCCAGTCCTCTGGTTTCCCCCTTCTCCTTCCCCTGCTCCCTTTATGCAAGAGTCGTGACTTTTTACTGGAGAAGCCCATGAGAGGAAAATGTGAGAACCCTGGCAAGCACCAGAGTGCTCTCCCGTAGCCAGAACCTGCATTTCCAAATCCTCAGTTAAAGCAGATAGTGTAGTTTCCAACCCTGCAGCAAGAATTTTCATTTAATTATTTTTCATTTGCCTGCAGTTATTCTCGAAAGGGTTCAAAGCAACGTCTTAACTTCTGATGGTTTAATGTAATGGAATCATATTCACAATTCAAATTAGAGCAAAAGATCATTTGGTTTTAGCTAAATAAACCATAACTTTCTAAAACCTACTAGAGGTTACTAGCCAAGCCAAAGCAAGCACAGTGTTAAAATAACATGTTTATATAAGGAGAACTAACTCAGAAGTCATTTGAAGTACTTTGTTATTAGTTTTAACCTCCTAAAAATCAGCAATGCCATCTATAATTCCAATAGCATACTCAGACCTTATAGGAATGAACGTGCTGTTGTAAGCATTGTCTAATATGTAGTAACCTTTGCTGGCTTTCAGCAGAAAGACAAAAAAAAAATAGTCCTTGACTCTTTCCATCTGCTGCCTCCAGCCCTACTATCAGCTAGCCCTGGCTATCAGGTAGCTGAACAATTCTTCAGCCCATTAAAAACGGAGACATGACAGACACTTGAAAGCATGTTCTCTGTTTAAATGAGGCAATGGTGTGAAATTCTCTTCCGTGGGACAGCACCCCTGTTCTATTAGCTGCTGAAATTTATTAAACAATTATGACAAAGGAATCTCATAGACGGAGTAACAAGACCGTTCAAAATCATAACTATTGAGAACTGCTGGTGAGTTATTATCTGTATTAGTGGAATCAGTTAGATCTCGGGCTTGCCAAAGCATGTCTCACCTCAGGATGGATATGCTAACAATGCAGGTCAAACACAGAAGTGACTGTGATCAAAGTGTCTTCAATCTGTGCAGCAGCAATGAAAGTGGCTGACAGTTCAAAAGCTGTCTCTTTACTGCAGCGTGTATCTACATACATCAAGGAGCACTTTGTTATCATGCCACAGCTGCTGGGGCAAAGCATCTTAAAACACAATAATTCAATCACCTGGTGACTGTTGGCTCATTTCCAGCATTAAAAGGGCCCATTTGTTAATATTTTTAATTTTAAAAACTTAGTTATAATCCTTTCTAAGCAGTTTTCAAGGCTTTATCAGGCCTTGTATACTTATACTATTATTAGGCATATCTTACACAGATCTCTGAAAAATATATATTTTTTTTCTTCAGCATTTCAAATAAATAACGCTGTGGTATGCCAGCATTTATTCTGCAAGACTGGTATGCTGTATAATTCATTCATGAGTTCAGTACTCCAGAGTATGAACTACAGTTATGTTTTATTTGTGTCTATGTGAAGAAAACCTTCAATGCACTAGATAAAGAGATATCCACTCTCTCCATATAGGTATACAGAGATACTTAAATGAGTTTCTGTACATCTATAAATCTGATGCATTTTCCCCAGTTCCCCTCTTTAAGCTTCACACCAAAGTTCACTGAATACAAAAATGCATAAAAATACAATGGATTATAATGAGAGTATTATCTCTCTGTCTTTTCCAATCTAAATTAATGGACAGAAGTTGTTACGGAAGCAAAATATTTGGAATCTCAAATAATTTAATACTAACTCTGATACTTTTTTCTTTTTTAATAAACTGATCTTATTTTCTATCATTATTTTAATGTTTGATGGCCTGTAACAAAAAATCGTAATGACTACATATTAAAAAGGATTGAAGCATACTATGGTCTAATGACATTTTGGCCTCATACTATTAACTCTGGAGATATTTCATCCTTTGTGCACAGGATTAGAGTATAGTCTAAATGAGAATATAATGTTTTGTGATTTCTAAAGATACATACTAAATAGAAGGGAAGTTATTACAAAAGAAGGTAAGTTTTAATAGGGAAAAAGAGAAGGTTAACAACTGGGAAATAAAATAGTTGTTACCAAACTAATAACTTTAAATATGATTCTGAAAGGACCAAATATTCTTTCAAAAAATATTTTCAGTTTGTCTACGTGAACCAAAGTGGTTTGGTTTTAGTCCATTTTTCACTCAGATACAATTACTCCTATCAATTATAAATCCTGTAATGGAAGCTTTCCATATTTTGTCCTTGGAGTAGCTCACAAAAATCACAAAATACCACCCTTGATGCAACACCAAGCACTGTGCAGGATCTTTTTGAGAATATTATGCCTGAATCATTAGGCTGTCGCAGGTACCTTAATGTATTTACATTCACTATCCTTGTGGGAACAACTAAGGACAAGAACTTCACACAGTTCTGCTCAATTTCAGAAACTATTTCAGAAGAAGCTTGTTAAAAAGAAACTAAAATCAACATCTTATGGGCTTGTTGGAGAGCAATGTTAAGTGATACACCTAGACAAATACATAAAATAATGTTTTGATTGCCTCTTAGAAGTTAGCTCTTAAAGTTATAATTTAACAAAAAAGTAAACTTAATGGTTGGCAGTGATAAAAAAGGCAAATTAATGTTAGGAATTACTAGGAAAGGAATTATTATCTCAGCATGCTGGCTTCAGATCTGGTGCTCTCATCTCTGAAAGGCTACACTAGAGCCAATAAAAAATTTTGAGAATGGCAAGAACTATGATCATGGCAGTGAGCTGACTTCCATGAAAGAAAGAATGAAGTAGAATAAGTTTCTTTACCTTCAAAAACATGTTTTAAGGTTATTATCCTATTAGTCTATAAAATCATAGCTGGCATGTGAAGGGTGGGTAGGAATTGACTGCACTATCAATTTTGCAACAAGAATTCATCAAAATCGAAATAAAAAAACAGGTTTGATCCCAAAACAAGGAGGTGGTTTCTCATGCAGCAGGGTGGTCCTTGCCAAAGGATGGTGGTTACAGAGAGAGAGTACATGGATTCAAAGGGATTGTAAACAGGTAACCGGAAGAGATATGTATTAAGGATTATCCAGTAGACGAATCACATCAATCTCAGAGAATTCCTTGAACTGAAAATACTGGGAGTCTTGGAGAGTCATTAACGGAAAGCCCATGCTTGCCCTGTTCTCTTTCTTCGGTGGGCATTCACCTACAGCCACTGCTGGCTTGTCTGGGGGATTAAACACTGGAGTTGAGCCACTTTGTCATTTCTTGCCCTCTGTTCTCTAGATAAAACTGCTTATGTATATGCCTTCAAAATTTTGTAATTCAGGTCTCATTTTGGAATAGGTTTCCCTTAGCTTGATGTTTCAGGGTTTGGGGATTGATTTTGGTTGGGGTTTCTTTGTTTTTGTTTTTTGTGGGTTTTTGGTTGGTTGGTTGGTTTGGGGGTTTTTTGCTTTTTTTGTTATAGTTATAAAGACCATCTTCAGGACTATGGCCGCCTGATGCCAAATGATGTTCAACCCTGTAAGTGGCATGAACTCCAAGTTAAAATTGTGAACTTTAGAAATCTTTACACTGCTGAATAACTAGAGATTTTATTTATAAGGGAAACATCATAATTGCTACAATTTGGTAGTTACCACTCCATGAAATGAGGGACAGAGATGCTTAATAGCAAATGCTATTAAAGGCAGAATTTATTTCAAATGTCAGCTGCTGTTTGAAGATGTAGCCCTTTTTTTCTAAGCTACTCAGCTAGGGTTTCCTTACAGTGAGAATGTGTGTGAGTGAGTGTGTGTGTGTGTGTTGGGGGGCGATATGAGCAGAGAGAGCCTGATGATTACCTCAGACTCATTGCAGAACTTGTATGAAGCTATAGATAGGTTTAATGAATCCAATCCTGCATGGTCTGGAAGAAGCGATTTAAAATCCTCCGTCTCTACTGAAATCTTAACTGCCAGGAGTCTCCTGACTACCTGATTCTCAAGAAAGCTGGGCAGTTATTATCAGGTAAGTCTAACTGTGAACAGGGGGGATACGCATTTCAGTAAGAGTGAAATTTCTGAATTTAGTGAAAAGAAACCTATAATTCTTTACTTCAGTTAGAGTAAGTAGTAGCACACCACATATGGCAGCACATGATTAATTCAGTTTGAGTGAGTAGAGCTGAGGATATAAAATTAACCACATTACCATGAGACTAATATACCCAAATGTTGCAATTATCTTAACTGGGGAGAAGATAAAGTTTTAAAGTCCCATTTTCTAGTAGTTCTCAGTCATTGAAGGGAATCTAATAACACAAGCTTATCCTTGAACGATACAGGTCAGCTACCTCTTCCTTTACTCAGCTATGAAGCACCTAGAGAGGGCCTTGTAAAATTTAAAAATGTTCATGATTATTGTTTTTTCCTTTTTTTATGAAGCCTTAGTTAATTCCCCTCAGTAAACATGCCTCTATTTCTGTTACTCAACAAAGTCAGCTTCTCACACATATGCGTCGAATCTTTCATTAGCTTTTCATTATTTCAGTAATCCAATCTACTGTGAATGTTCCATACATAATTTTCAGGTCAGTAAAACAAACATCCATCCTTTTTCACCAAAAAAAGACCTACCTATAAGCATATACAGCTTTATTAGTAGTATTTATCATGTAAGAATTAATTTTACACCAGATTTTTACTGCTAATTCTGTGTCCTTCAGCTATTTTTAATGGTTGAGTGATCATATTTATATCATGCATAATTACTACTCTGCTAAAAAAGAATGAGCCAAAATTTTAAAACATGGACCAAGAAAAGGTCATCACTTCTAAAGAGAGCTTATCTGTGGAAAATTGTAGCCCTTATTTAAACTCGAATGGCTGAGAACAAGGAGAACTGAAAACTATGAAACTTTTTAATAACATTTGATGATATTCATGCTCTAATTAAGCAGTTGTTCATGTGGCTTCTTTTGTCTGCTCAGTGTAAGTCAGGAAATAATGGTTTCAGCTGAATGTCTTCATCAGAAGCTACTTTCATCAAGCTAAGTATGCCTTGTGGAGAATGTTTAACTCTTACCCTATGCTAAACTCAAAGTATAATAAAATGCAGAATACTTTAAAAACTTAAGAAATTCAGTAAATATTTATTCTTGAATGATGCAGCTACGGTATCTGTGGCAGCACGTGGATGTTAAAGCCTTCTGCAGTCATTGGCACATAAAATGGTATATCCCATCCAACATACGAACAATTGTGTTCTTCCTTTAAGAGACTCTAATTTATTATCCATTAGGAACAGCGAAATGCACATACTGAAGTGTAGCTAAAACAGAATTTGAAACTGCTAAACTAAGCAAACGCCCAAGTGGTGTTTTCAGGGCATAGTGCATGAGCTGCTGGCAGAATTTGGACAGATTCGTTGAGAAACCTGTACCAGCATTGCCACTGTCCAGTTCTTACTTTTATTTTTTTAACCTTCCTCTGAAGCAACTATGTTGTTGTCTGGGCAGTGTGCATCCTGACTGTGGCCGAGTGAATACATTGACAAAGAACAAAGACAATATGCTAAGTACAGCATGATCACAGCAAAACCAGAAGTCACTCCTTCCACGAAACTCTTTTCTTACTCCATGTTTTTAGTGGCTCATTAGTTTTTGAAGTTTTCCATGCTTGATCACTCCCCAGAAGTGCTTTTTATTTTTTATGCTTGAGCAAATTTGCCTTGCTGCTCTTAAGAAAAAGAAAAAAGAAAGTGCAGAGGACAGGACTAGGGGAGGGAGGGGGGAAGGGAGGAAACATGGAAGGAGGGAGAAAAGGAGGAAAAGACAGGAAATTAAAGAGTGTGGTAACTGCAAACTGTTGTTAATAAAAGCAGATTTTGCAATGGAAGCATATTAGACTACATTAATGTATAAATGTTTTCCTTAAAAGCAGAAACAGATGAAACTGTTTCTGATGTCAGTGACTGATGCATCTATACCTGCTTCTGTTCTTTCAATAAAACAAAAGCTCCATACTGGCTAACATTCATGTTCTGACTGTCACTGTGCTCTAGGGATAATTCCCACATTTTCCTGTCCTACATTACAGATTTTTGTAGTACATTTTCCTCTTGACATTTCAAAAGCTACTGAGGGGACCCACAGGATAAACCGAGAAAAGGCACTGCAGAAACCCACAGCACTCCCTGTCACCCTGTGTTCTGTTGGGTGTTACATCATCATCATCATCACGGCTTGACTTCACGAACGAAGATCTGGGAAGGGCTTTTCCCACGCTCACTGCAAGCGATGAGTGCACCCTTCGGTCCTGAGCGGTGGATTTTTTAGGTGAGGCGCAGTGTGCGCAGAACTGGCTCCACCCTTTACACCTGAGGTTCATCTGCCAGGGCCCAGCGAGCTTGGATGGTGACAGCGAAGTCCTCGGGTCGTAGGTTTGGTTAGAGTGTCCTTCTCTTAGATGATGGATGCCTTACAAGGCTAAACGAGCTCCATCTGCCCGGGTTTGGAGTCAGAGTTGTCCTTCTCCTAGGATGGTGCCCGAAGGCTAGTGAGCCCATCCTGCCCATGGACACACTTTGTCTGACCCTTCAGTTGAGACCTGTCAGGCTTGGGAGACCCCACTGGAGGCACATGCCACCACCAGCACAGCTCTCAACCTCACAAGGGCACGCAAGCTCCTTCCCCACAGCAAGGGGGTGCCCGTGAAAGAGTCGCTGCTCTACCTCCGGACATCACAGACCCGGGCACGGGGCGGACGGGGCCTGCCAAGAACAGGAGTCCTGGAGGGTATGGGTGTTACATATACATTGTATATATGTATACACACACACACACACAGACACATATTCAGCATTGCCTCTCCCATGGCAGAGCATACGAAAATGTATTACTTGGTATCACTGAAAATTAGACAGGTTTCATCATGTATCAGATTTCCACTTCTTTATTCTACCCTTTTCTCTTTTCCCTGCTTATGCTTTTCTCTCTCTGAATTTTTCAACTGTATACTTATACTCTTTTTCTTCCCTTCTTGCAGGGAAAAGGATATCAGACTACTGACAAGTGTCAAGGGTTAGGGCTTGGCCAGCCACTAGACAAATGACAGATGCTCTGTATTAACACCTCTCCCTTCTTAAAGCAGAAGAGAAAGGGAATAAGGAAGAGAGATTTATGGATTGGAAAAGAAAACTAAAACTGCTTTAATGAAAATAATAACAATAAAATGATATATATACAATAACAATACTAAGTCCATTCCTCCTCCCCTCACCCCAATAGCAATCACTTCACTGTCACCACTGATGATGTGGGCAGGCACTGGGAAAGTCCCAGACTGGCCTCAACGGCAGATGGGAACCAGATTCAAGAGCTGGATTCCAGAACTGGATTCAGGAGTGCATGGATTGGGACTGAAGGCAGAATAGACAGAGTCTTACTTGGACACTGGCCACTGAAGAAGAGGCTTGACCCTTGTGATCCCTCAGCTTTATATGAATATGACGTCTATGGGATGGAACACCTCATTCGTCAGTGTAGGGTCACCAGTCCTGTCTGCTCCTGCCCATAGGAGCAGCCTCTCACTTACTGCACCCCCACGGTGGCACACAGGATGGAGCAGTGACCTTGGTCTGCACAGGAGCCAGTCTAGGCAAGAGCCTTCCTGCACCCCAGTCCCTGGCAGTAACTGTGAACATCAAGCACTGCCACTTCTAGCAGCAGACACTGTCTGTGAAAATACGCCGTTAACTTCAGACAGTGCAGTGAGCTAGAAGAGATGAGCTGGAAAGTAAAATCACTGAACAGAATGGGTTCTGTTCTAACTCACATGAAGACCACAGCACAAACATCTTTGAATAAGTCAGGCATGAGCGTGATCCAACAGAAGACAGTTGGATTTATATTCCCATTAAGCAACTACCTCTGCTACAGCAAGAAGAACACCTCCTTCCTCCCACACAAGCACCCTGCCACAGAAAGTTCCAACTGCTTCCTCATGTACCATACCGTATCATACTGTACCATACTGTACCATACCATACCACTATAAAAAACCCCAAACTGGAACACAGACCACAGTTTTAAACAAAAGAGATTTTTTAATGGCTTGTAAATAATTTTCCAACTTCCTCATCTCAAGTAAGACCATCTTAACTAGGATGTTTTTTTACAGAATGAAACAAAACAGCTCTCCTTTCACTGGTGGCTTTCAGTGGTATCATCTGCACTGATGTGTGGTTAGCAAGTAGGGAGAGCAGGAAAAACCTTTCACCCAGGACCACAGTAGTTCAACCCCTCTCTATTTAAAAGAATGGTAGAAAATAATGAGTTTCTCTCAAGAATTAAGGATGGGATTTTACTTATTGACATCCTTGTGTGTCAGTGACTCTGACAGACTGGTTCAGAATAGAGTGTAAATCTCCTTATTTCTTTCTGCCTATCTAATATAAAATTAATTCTCCTGGTCATTCATTGACTAGGTCAAATGAGATTAAATGTTATATAATAGAATCAGAAACAGCATTTCAACACAGAGACAGCAAAGGCATGAAAGCTTTCCATACCATCAAGAACTATCTGAATACTTTAATCTTACCTCCCTGAGGGGGTCATTGAGCTCATTCAAAATGTTTTCTTCATCAAAGATCTTGCCTTGGTAGCGGTGCTCATAGTAATCATGGATCTTCTGGCGCATTTCGGCAGGTAACTTGTGGAAGGACATGTACTGTTCCACTTGTTTGTACTGTCAGGACAATAAAAGGAAGAATCAGAAAAAACCTCTACAATTTTACCATCTAAAGACACCTACAACATAAAATTAATTCATGTATCCACATCAGCTTTACATATTTTATAAAGACAACATTTTATTCACGTCAGAGAACACTCATACAAATACTAATTAATTTAGTAATACTCATGTGACTGCACAACTATAAATTACAGAAACTGCCTTTGGTGGCAATGCTAATATCCACATTAATATATAAGTTTTAGAAGCCAAACCCTGACACTGATCACGTGCTGCCTAAACTCCCAGCTAAGCAGAAGTTGTGAAAATACGGCCAACACTATTTTTAGCATATTCCGTGCAGCAGACAGGGAAACTGTACACAGTGGGTATCTACGTCTCTAGTGCTTCATTCAGAGTTTAAGGTGTGAAATTTCAGAAACTGGCTACGCTGTATTAGTATGCAGTATATTGATGTCGTTTATGCTTACAAAGCGACTGAAGAACAAAGTCTGTGGAGAAAATAAAGTAGATAGCATTCCTTAAGAGGAAAGAAGAGAGAAGTGAACTGAAACAAAAGGCATGGCACCAGGAAATACAAAGTAGGGGAAGAGAGAGATGCCAGGTAGAGGACCCAGCAGACTCAGAGAATGTCACTTCATTTACCTTGTGCATTGGTTCCATGTTTCTATTAGGGCTCCGTCCTGTATTACGCTTTTTTTTCTTCCCTTATTTGAACAGAAATTTTAAGAAAAGAAGGTCCCAAACAAACAGTTTGGGAGTTGTAAGGTACTAAACATCCAAGTCCCACAAAATGGAGAAGTTGCTTAAACTGCAAATGGATAAGTACTGCCTGACCAAGACTTCTGCCCCTGAGATTCCCCATCTTTGTCTCAGCTGAAGAGGATAAGGGACTGAGACAAAGGATAAAACTTCTCCCAGGCTCATAGGTGAGTCAAAACTTGGCAGACTTAGTTTACTTATGTAACTTAGTTAATTTGATTTTTTATTCGTTTTTCCATGCTTAATTAGGCAATTTAAACTGTTTTGGATGAAAAAGCCAATGCAGTCTTAATTAGGATCAGCCTCTCTGTAGAGCAATTAAATGAATTTATAATGTACATGCACTCCTTATGAACTCCTGCACATATCTTTTAACTCGTATAATGGAAGGCTGCTCCATCCTCTGTAACTGAAATTAGGTTTTGCTTTGCAAAGTGGCAAAAGATTAGATGAAGCTACACGTACAACATGCACAAATAAGAGGAAAGTAATTTTGCATGGAACTACTTAATAGTGTATGATGAATATATATATGTCTGACTTAACCTCTGCACAGCTATTTGGCACCTCTGAAGCAAGAATTCTTCACCTCCATCCTTTAGACATGAGATTTAAGTTTGCATGCTGAACATTGATTTCTGTTTTGATATGGAGAAATTTATGGATACGTTGTGGATTTGAATCAGAGTTCTAGGACACCAGAAGAGACACACGCTCTAGCATAAACAAAGTATTGCTTCTAAAATTACCCTACTAATCAGTTACAGCTTAACCTAGGCATGGATTTACTTAGAGGGAAGGGACATGAGATTGCCCACTGCTCTGTGTATCTCACCAAGGTGGTCACACAGTCCCAGCTGCTGTGCAATGCTCCATCTTTTCTGCAGCAAAGCCAAGGAGAAGATGCTGCACTGTGCAACGTCTCATTTGCAGCCTTCCACTGCTGCGGCCTCACATAAGGGTATGTAACATGGACAGGGAAGGGACTTCACAATGATCCCTAGCACAGGGGCTGCACCCCTCTGCTCAATCTTATTTGCATATGAATGTGCTTGAGCAATGCTAATAACGAATAATCCTTGCCAATAAAAAATACACATTCATTCGGATACACAATGCAAGAGAGCTGTAAAGGACTTTATACCAAAACGACCTTGAAAAAGAAAACATTCATGTTAAAAGCAATTTGCTTTGGCAGCATTTTACACTGCTCCCTTCCATTAGTGCTGGTATTTCAATACGTGCTTGCTCCTAAACAAGTGAGTTATTTTCTCTACCAGGGTTTATGCTTACACATGAGAATTTTAGGGAAACAGAAAAAATAAAACTAGTAGGAATGCAGTGCTTATTCCTGGTGTGTCTCAAAATAGGGACAGCTGTATATTAGCAACAGTATCTTCAAAAAAATCTACAAGGAAGTTTCCCACAATTTCCAGAAAAATTTAACCACCTGAAACACTACCAAGGTCTTTTTCCATGTCAAAATATCTGACCCTGTGAATGTATAGTATACCATCACTATCATCCAATAATAAATATTTTCCTAATCTTTCTCAGTGTGATTTTCATTCATATTCTATATAATTCACGCTACTACTACTCCTTTCTTGACATTCTGCCACAATATTGTTAGCGTTCCCTCAAAACTTTCAACTTACTTTCTTCAGCAACTGGTATCTTTCAGTAGCTCAGTCCAGGTAATAATCATTTATTTATTTCTCAGAAAAGCAAGTTCGTTTTTTCAGCCTGCTACACATTATTGGAAATATTGAGGATTTTGCAGTTTAGTTGTCACTCTGGTGTATCACCAGATGCAAAATAGGGTGATAAAATGAAAATAAAAGAGAGCAAAATTAATATAGTCTCCTTATTTTTTGTAATAAACCACTAATTTGTCCAAGCTAATTTTGAAGAATATTTTCTCTGTGGGTATCATAGATATCAATAATGGTTAGAACTTGAGATATTTTTCATTTTTAAATAATTATAGTAATCTTTGTTGTGTTTTTTTTTTCTCAGAAAAGAATGTAAATGACTTAAAGACAATCAGGAAAAAAATTACATGTCAAAAATCTTTAAGAATTCTCATTAACACTGTGGATCTCTTGAATAAATACGAAAATGCAGTAGCTTCTCCCAATTTTTTTTAATGATTATTCTTTTTAAGTGCAATTTTACAAAGGTAGTTGACAAAATTATTAGTGAAGTTAAATTTTGTAAAAAATTTCTATTTTAATCAGATAAAAATCAGAGCTGTAACTGATCCCGAGTCATCCATCAGACCTCACTCCTGAACCTGCATCTTCATATACGAGGAGAATATTTTTTCTCTAATGATTCTTCTCATCATACTGTATCCTGTATCATTTCCCTTCTAGACTAAAAAATTTTGTTGGCTTGGGTTTATTGGTTTTTGTGAGTCTTTTGGTTGGTTTTGGTTTGTTTGTTTTTTGGTGGGTTTTTTTGTTTTGTTTTTGTTAGTTGGGGGTTTTTTGGTTTTTTGGGGGGGGGGAGGGTGTGTGTGTGTGTGTGTGTGTGTGTGTGCGCGCGCGCGTGTGTGTGTGTGTTATTTTCTTGCTTGTTTCGGTTTATCCAGAAAAGAGACGTCTAAACTCCACAATCACAAAGGCACCTCTTGTGCTCTTCTTACACCTGTGTGAAATAACTTCCAGGGCCGACAGCAAGTTTCCTTAATTTTCTTTTTTTTTTTTTTTTTTGCTTTTTTTTTTTTCTTTTTTTGGTAAGGCTATGAGTGGTGAAAAGTTCCTCAGGCCTTTGACTTTAATTCCCACAGCATTAAAAACAGCGGTATTAATTTTCTTTTTTTTTTTTTTTTTGGCTTTTCTTGTGACACATGAAAAGCACCAGACTACATTAAAAATAGAAACGATTGTGTTAAAATTCTCTTTTTTAGTTTCAAATTGCCTTTACATATTTGTTCCTGCCTGACATCAAGGTGCACCTGATTTTCAGGGGATGTCTTTTCAGTAAGGGACTCCACGTGTGCACATGTAAAGGGACATCAGAAGCTTTTAAAGGCAATGGCAAACTAACCCTGATTCCAGGGTTCAGAGAAAAAAGAGGCATCCAGGCTATTCAGCAGTGCCTGCGCCGGATGAAGACATGGCAAGACAAAGGAAAGCTAAGATAAACTCCTTAAAATGAGAACATGGTTTTGCCTAATGTTGCTACAGCCATGTATGAGTTCATTTCTATAGAAACCAAAATATGTACCAGTTAACCTCAATACGCTTTGCAGTAATCAAACGCTTTCAGCCTGCTTTAAAAAAACTCCACTCCACACCTATCTCTTTTTTAAGAGTAATATTGAATTGTTTGTCCCCAAATGAGAATGTATATTAATGCGATTTATATATTGCATTGCCATAATTTCAGTAATTTCTATAACCATGTTTTATATTAGTCACTGAAATGAAAATGCCTATAAATGCTACACAAATAAATTAAATTGCTGAAATAGACAAGAGCTAACTGAATTTCAAAGTAATATTTCATAGATTTCTACTGTAAAGCACTATTAACTAATAACTGTTTCCTGTTGTTTCAGCCATAATCTTATTCATGGGGTTCTTATATGTAGCAAAATCTTGCTGCTGTGCTCCTCCACGATAAGGCAAATGCCATGACATCAATCATATAACGGCTTTAGTAGAGTTAGTTAGGAAACTACAGTTATCTTTAAAAAAACACTATGAAATAAAAGCAAAAGAGAGGAGTGAGGTTTTTTTCATAATGATTTGCAACTGAAGCAGAAAAAATATTTTAAAATTAAACCAGTATCCCGATATAGGCATTATCCAAATGAAATCGGTAAAATAGAAAGCTGAATGTTGATCTCTCACAAGATACTTCAGTTTGTAAGTTGAGCCTGCCAGGTCCTTTACTTAAATTTCATAACAAGCAAGTTGTCCTTTTTAGCTGAAAAAATTCTCAGAGTCCTAATAATATTTGCAGGTCAACAGGCCTTGATACAATAAACCATATAAACAAACATATGAAATACATAAACAGTATCAGTTAAAAACATAAAACTAATGACCTGGCCCAGGACCCTGTCATACCCCAGCTACCTGAATATCTTTCAGGAGCAAATGTCAATGTCAGATTTTCCAGAAATGCCAGCACTCAACAACATTGATAACTGACTAGTTTTTCAAAGGATCTAGGTGCCTTCACCTGAAAATCAGCTTGAACAATATGCCTTTTGTACTTCACACAATTTTAACTTCAGCAATAGACCCTCACTTCCAGGAAAGTTCCCCCAAAAATCATTAGGATCTATAAAAATGTATAAGTTCAGGTTCACGATCCTTTTGCCGCAGATGTAATCCTGATCCTCAAAGTACATTAATATAATATTTTAATTGTATTTTTAACATACTGTATAACATGTTAATATAAAATGAATCACTAACAGACAGACCAGGGGAAAAAAAAAGAAGAGGAAATAACACTTTATTGGAGGTTTATATCCAGTCAAAGCCACAACCTTACAAATACACACTCTTCAATGACGTGTTAAAAAAACCCCAAAAACCAAAAAAGACCTAACAACAAAAAAACAAACAATCCTCCCCAAATCCTATATACTTATTACTAATACAAAAAGAAAGCAGAGATCATTAACAATATCCTTCTCCTGAATTTAGTAACATTTTAGATGCAATAAATTCACCAATATTGTTAATATAATTTGAAATTGCCTGCCTGCCCTGTTTTAAAGAAAAATTTAAGCAGCATTATAATATGCAGGAGATTTAACTCACTGAGAAGGAGCAGAAAGGTGAGAGAAGCACTTTCGATCAAGATGAAGCCTTTCTAAATAATGAACATCAATCAAGTGAAGGACCACCACAATTCTGCTTGATTTCTAAGCTACGTTAGGAAAAATGAGTCCCTGGAGTTACTGAATTTGTTCCTCTGCTATTGTAAGACCTCACATCATATAACTCCTTATAAACCAATCGAGCCACCTCAGAAACAATTAAGACTTTCTCTCTGCATCAGTCCTTTAAGAATATTGTTTCAAGAAGCCCACCAGTCCTATATAAAGTTCTGAACCTTATTTTAAATTTCAGTCTAAACATACGTAGACATATGTTTAATGATCAGTAGAAAAATCATCTAGCAGCTCCAAAGGCTCCTATCCCTTAGTATTCCTCTCTGGAGTGTCTGTAGATGGGAATAACATCTTTTCCCAGCCTTGTCCAAGTTGTGCATTCTCCTTTTTGTTCAGAAGACAGCACACTGGCACTCTTATTTCTCATTCATTCTAGTTTGAATTCATCTTTCTCCAACTGCAACTACTAGAACGGTACATAATATTTTAGAGGAAGTCTCGCTGATTCATAGTTAATACGTTTCTTTCTTTCCCATCTAATGGAAAACCAAAATGCATTGAAATGGTTCGTGGCAGTTATTCTACAAGCAGCTTCATCACTCAGATTCTTCATTTTCTCCTCACCACTTGCAATTGCTGTGCTCCTCATTTTCCAGTTTATAGCAGCAGCTTGTACTAGTACCTGAGTCCTTGGATTTTGAATTTCTGAATTTCATCCTATTTCTATTACTTTGCCTCTCGAAACTCAGCTTATTGTTTCTACAAATAACCTTGATCTTTCTATAATATTACCATCTAAAGCTTTATACCATCCTAAGCTGACACCATTACTGTACTCACGAGCACACTCCTCAAGGTATTATGCAAGCCCAGTAATGATGTCATGCCTTTAGGTATTTTTCTACTAGGCTTGCTCCAGCTTGCTCTCTGGAAAACTCATAATGAGACCACAACCAAACTGGGGAAAGGACTGGCATGTGTGAAAGGAAAGAAAATTGCTCTTACATTATGTCTGCTTGTGAGAGCAGGATGAGGTCTAAATACTCTAAAGCAAGTCAGTTTTGTGTAGATGACAAGTTACAGTCTACATAGCAGGTGTCACATAGAAGAGATCCTAATACTTAAATGATTTTTATCTTTCTAAACTGTCATCTACTAATATTTTCAAAAAATCAAGTGAATCAAAAGACAGCAAACGACTATCACCAAAACTGGACTTTGAACAGAAACTTAGAGTTATAAAATAAAGAGTGCTCTTTTCTTTGCGAAACATTCTTGAAAAATGTGAACTGATAACAAAGACCGGAAATTTATTAGTCTGATACCTTAGTTCAGCTTTCTAAAATTCAGGTGTGTAATTTACCTACAAACCATTTATCCTGACTCTCTCTCTCTGTCATAACCAGAGAGAGAGAACAAAGGGCAATTAATCTAATTCTAAAATTCAAGTCTTGCATAGACAGAATAGACTTGCCTCTCTCTCTCATATCTCTCTCTCTTTCTCCATTGACCCTCAGAAAGGTCTAAATGACTAGCACGGACCAATTAGACAAACATCAACTGTAACCATATATTTTAAAATAGTATTTATGTAATTATTCTGTAATAGAAACAATTCTATCATGATACACATATATATAGCACATGATCCAATAGAAGAATACTAAAGGATTACTTTCAGGTTCTAACTTTGCTTCTAAAATTTATACTTAAAGGAAGAAATTACTAAATTTGGTTGTCAAAAGAATAATAGAACGTTACCGGGAGGCACCGATGAACGTTTAGTTATCAAATTCCAGGTGAGAATTTTATATTTGTGTTTCAGATTCCTTATGGAAAAAAGCAGATTATATGCTCTAGATTGCAAGGGTAATAAATGAAGAGCTTTTCTCTCAATCAAAGTAAAGGAAAGGTAGGTAGTATGGCAAGACGTTACTGAAAAACTTATAAAGTGCACTGAACTACAGAATTGCCTGAAGTATGAAGGACTTAATTCTAATAAAGCAATATAATTACAAAATATCTCCCTTAACTTTTTAGCAGTGACTAGACCCATGATTCAGGTGATTGACAATTATCTTACCCACAGCACATATGGCATTTAAAAAACCAGCTCATCTTAACAGGTTTTCAAGTAAATGTCGAATAAAAAAAGCACAGCCCAAACACTTTCCTATTATTCAAATAGCTTTTTCTTGGTAGGGTGTTCTATAAACACACAATTTACAATATTAAAAAACAATTTTCCAGTATTTTTTAATGCTTGTGAAAATTCACTGAGTTTACGCCTGAGGATTTCAAAAGGAATTCCTGCACTTTCCACAAAATATAAGCAGGCATCATTAACGTCAAAGTTCTTTATCCCCATGCTATCATGCTGTAAGGCCTTGACAGGAGCTGAAGGAACCAAGGAGATCTGCCTTTCCTCTTGTCCTTCACTTTGCTGGACATGAGATTTTATTTTCTATGTACAGGATTTTTTTTTCCAGTGAAAATAGGGTGAAAATCTTTCTGAAATCACTGGGAGGTGGAGGTGGGGTGGTGGGCCAGGAGGGGAGAAAGAAATGTTTCAAAGCATCTAAACACTTAATGTTATCTCAGTTTGACATTAATTTGCTTATTCATGGAGTTTTAGGCACCTCAATTTTCTGCAGGAGTTACCAGACAGCCATCCTTTCAGGAAAAGAGTGGATGTTCAACAGGTGTCCCAAGATAAGAATATAAGAGGCAGCTTTTGCAATGGTTCTTTATGCAAATACAGTTTAACATTGAAGCTATCCAAAATGACATGTAAAATGTTTTGTTCTTTTTTGATAATTAAAAAATGATATAATTTTCTTGGAGCATGGCAAGGTTAATGATTTTGGTAGAAAATTCCACTTTGTGGAAAGA